>NC_137692.1:15571217-15573717 GCF_963989245.1 Nansenia antarctica | reverse complement strand
ATGTTACGAGATCCTATGGCTGCGGTAGGGTGCCAGCCAATCCATTAACGCTGATTACGTTTGCATAGCAATGGCAAACATTGACAGTTTGGACAATCCAGTAATATTCCAATAGGATGTTCCTCGTTCTATCTCCCTATGCATCTCCCCCTCTGTTTCTCTGTGTCTGTTTTATTGTACTCTGCTCCCTCTTCTCACTCTGGCTTGATTCGAATGGGGTTAAAAGGGGATGAGGTTACGGTGTGTGTGTGTGTGTGTGTGTGTGTGTGTGTGTGTGTGTGTGTGTGTGCGTGTGTATGTGTGTGCGTGTGTGTGAGTGTGTGTGAATCCACAGGGCAAATTCAGTCTTTACATCTTCATGTACTCCAGGGCATCCCTCTCTCCCTCCCTCCACCCCTCCTCTACTAAGCTTTCACCATACCATCATTTTCCACTACCGAGATGCGGCCCCTCTCCGATCAATACACACAAAACGCTAGGCATCTGATAGAGAGCACAAGAAAGAGGGGTAAACGAAGGAGGGGGGGTGAGTCTGGCCCCCTTTCCTTCTTTGCCAAACGGCCGGAATCCAACACTCTCAAGGGGTGGGAAGAAAAAAACTAAAAAACTAAAAAACAAAACGCTCCGTTGTTTGTTTCTCTCTAAACTGTCTTTTGTTTTAGAGTGTCTCCTTCAAATCCAATTACATATGAGAGCATAGTGGACTAGCATGGTATGTTAGTGCAGGTGTGTGTGTGTGTGTGTGTGTGTGTGTGTGTGTGTGTGTGTGTGTGTGTGTGTGTGTCTATGTAAATAAAGCAGGTGATGGGCTGTTTAGTGCAGGGTCTGCTCTCTCTCTCTGTCTGGGGAGCTCACATACCATTCAGCTTAGGTTCCAGCCTGCGACCTTGAATGTGGCCCTCCCAACCCTCCTCCATAGCACATAGTTCCCTTCTCCACCCCTACACACACACACACACACACACACACACACACTCACTCACTCACACAAACAGGCAAGTACACATTTGGACAGGTGCACACCGTCACACTTTAACACAGTAAACACACAGACACCAGACATCGACAAATGCCCACCCCCCCTAGCCCTGCCTTTCCCCTTCCCCGATGGACTATCCTTAGCTCGCACAGAGTCCGTTGACAGCCAGGAGAGAAAGGGAGGGGATAGAGAAAGAGAGGGGGATGAATAGGAGAAGAAAGAGGGAGAGTGAGAGACACATGTATAGGGAGGGAAGGACGGATGAGAGAGAGAGAGACAGTAGACACTAGAGAGTCCGACAAAGAGCGTGAAACTCTAGCAGTAGAGAAAGAGGGGGCAAGGAAAGAGAGAGTCAGGGAGAGAGAGAGGGGGGAGGGGGGGGCAGGCTGAAGGCTGAGAGAACGGGTCGGTGGGAGGAGTGGGGGAATGAAGAGAGGGAGTGGAGGGGTAATTATCTGAGTGTAGGGGTGTCAGGGGCTGAATGGAGGGAGACTGACAGGGCTGCCGATGACAAGCCCTCGTTCACACGTACCGTAGATAAAAAGATGAAGGAGGGAGAGAGGGGCACAGAGAAAGAGAAAGCGAGGGAGGGAGAGAGAGGGAGAGAATGAGTGAGAGACAGGCAGAGAGAGAGAGAGAGAGAGAGAGAGAGCGCTCTGTGACATCCCTGACTGAGGCGGTGGGATTAATGATGAATAGAAACAAAGGGAGGAGTGTAAACAAAGAAGACCAGAGGAGTGAAGGGAGGGAGAGACACTTTATTAACCCCCCAGTGGCTGGACATAGTCCATACAGAACAGCCCAGAGGGACAGGGATCTATAAACACACGTACATGTATGAGCACACACGCACACGCGCGCGCACACACACACACACACACACACAGACACACAAACAGACACGCACACACACACACACACACACACAGACACGCACAAACACACACACACACACACACACACACACACATACACACATACACACGCGCACGCACGCACACACACACACACACACACACACCCACACACATACATACATACACGCACGCACACATACACACATACACACACACACACTAACCAACAGAAACACACATGGAGCAGGATTGCATTGTGAATCAAGGGACACTTAATCAATGTCAGAGCTCAATCAATACGGAGAGTCCCATGTGACAGTGCTCTCCTCTCCCCTCCTGCGCTCGGCGTTCCTCTCACCTTCCCTGAGCCCGAGTCAGAAGGACATTCACAGGACGCTCAATATGTCGTCACCAAAACATGCCCTAAAAACACATATACAGTATGGGTCTACATTTAAAGTCATACAGTGGATATAGAGGTCAATCAATATAGTTGAGTGTTTTTATGGGAATGTTAAACATGACATAATTGAATAAGTTGTAGAAGATAGCCACACATAGTTTTGAAGTACCCACTCGATATAATATACAACAGTTAACACTACAACAGCCATACCTTTTTACCTACTAAAAGAACCGCCTCTGTGTCAAATGACCCCCTCTT
>NC_137692.1:15556217-15558717 GCF_963989245.1 Nansenia antarctica | reverse complement strand
CCTGAGTAAAGCAGGTAAACAGAAAGCCTGCTTTGCCTGAGGTTACCATATGTCCTGTCGCTGGCAAGCCAGCCAGCCTGCCTGCCCGCCTGCCTGCCTGCCCCCACGCTTCCTCTCCTCCGTCTCCCTCTCTTACATGGAGCTCTGGGTACCTGGTGTCCCCTCTCTCCTCTCCGCTCACTTATGTTATTGTTTTCATCCTAAAACAGTGACACACTTTAGCTAGGAGCAATGTGGGATATCAAGATACAAGAACACAACAAGCTCCAAAACACAGGGAGGTACACACACATACCCACACATACCCACACACACGTACACACACACACACACACACACACACACACACACACACACATGGAGATCAGGCACAGTGGTGTAGTCCTTAAGTGGCCCTGCTAACCTGACCTGAGGCAAGACTGGGGCGGTAGGGAGCCTCTTCCACACTGGGATCCTTCATGGTCTCCATCTAGAACGATGGCTGCAAATTATTGATGACTGCCTGCTTCACTGACACGTGCCAACTCTGCTGACTAGGAAAACATGACCGTCACTCATTGATACGAAGCCTTACATTCAGTGGCTTGTTGTAAAATGTATATTTGACTAGTTTGCATCTAAATGTCCAAAGGTGTCTTAATTTACTGTATGAAATATGAATGCAATGGAATGTTTTTTGTTTGTAACTGACATAGTGATTGTTAGATACATTGTCAATAATGTATTGTTTGATTACACAGACGTTGTTTACAAACAATGACAGAACAGTCTTACATGTTGTTTTGTGTTAAGATGCTCATTGGGCAAGTATAAGTAATATTATTCAAGAATAAATGGGGATATAAATATCATACATTGGTATAAGAAGAAAGCAGACTCTCTCCACTCTCATGTCTCGGGTCTTTGTCAGTGACAGCATGCATTGTGATGTTTCTCTGATGATAAAATAATTATGCATACAAATGAAGTCAGCAAGGTTCCTGGATGGAAAAAAAAAAAGTTAATGAATATCTAAGTAATCAAATTCACTATCTCCTCCTTTTTATATTGAAAATCATTTTTTCATTAATTAGACCCTATTACTATTCTAATTGGTTGAGTTGTACATGTCTAGGTCTGTGGCAGCGTTATGAAGCTATTAAAGAAGCTCCTCAGAGGTAAGAAGAGAAAAGCATAATCAACCAATCAATTATGATCGTTGAGGAAAAATGAAGCTTGGAACGCCATCACATTTGATCTTTTGTCCTTGATTTCGGCGAGCATGTATTTTTCATTGTATTTTTTAAACAGCCAATCTCCCCCAAAAAACAAAACGTTTTATCTCGAAGATTAAATATAGACTATCATTTGCCTTTATGCATTGTTTAACAAAATGAAAACATCAACATACTTTATTATTTTTGTGATTTGATCATGATGAATTGTCCATAGGTCTAAAGAGATGCTTAAATACATGCATGATGCTTAAATAATGTATTTTTTTTACGGACAAAGGGAAATCTATTGTCTAGCCTGGAAGCTGATAGGAGCTCAGCTACTTGACATATTTTTTAAATTTGGAACCTAGTGCACCGCTTGGTTAGTCTACTGAACAGACTGGTTATAGTTCTTCAAATAGCCTGGTTATGTCGACATTAGAACACTTGTTTAATGGTGTACTGTACAGCACATAGCTTTTGTTTTCAATAACAGGCTGCACAGGCCAGATTATAATACTAAGCAGCCTGGTTCAAATTATATTTGACCAGCCTGGTTAACCCAGGACACAGCCTGGTTGGTGACAGTACCTAACAGCCTGTTTTAAGTTATGTCAAAACCTGCTATGATTAAACACAGTACACCCATCTCACATACTACCTCAACGCATCATCATTGTTATAGTTATAAACAACATGGTAAAAATTGAACACTCGGTAGCCTGGTTACTGTCAAATGTACAATCTGGTTATACAATCCTTTAGTACACAGATACTCTTCGAGCGCCTGCCTGGTGGTAGCCATCCTAGTCAGAGCCTGTAAACAGCCTGGTTAGGGAGCTGTCAGACCTCTCTGACGGTAATGACAGCCTGGACTATGCGCTAATTAGCAGCTTAGCATGTAATCGGGCCAATGAGAGGGGGCTGCGGCCAAGCCCGAATTAGCATGAGCCACAGCGAGAGACAGGCTGGTCTGAGTGGATAAACGACTGTGCCTGTACCCGCTACCGGTGTTCTGATAGGCCCGGTTGAGTATCTTCATCCTCCCTTACAACTGTATTATGCTCACACACCTCTGGAGCCGCCGTCGGAATTGGAATTCATCCCCATTTAGCCAGTATGTGCATCACCAAGCACACATTAGGTAGTGCACTTGATAGAAGCAGTACTTATATTGTATATTATGTACAGAATGTACTTGAAATAATAACATATTGTTAGGATTGAACTCAAGGATGAAATAAAAGTAATATAGCTAGGGAAGAGACTAAATCGATATCTTATCAAAAGCAAAATCTCCACCG
>NC_137692.1:15541217-15551217 GCF_963989245.1 Nansenia antarctica | reverse complement strand
ATTAAGCACTAGGCCAATCATTTAACAATTCCCTAGCAGGGGCTTGTGTGTGTGTGTGTGTGTGTGTGTGTGTGTGTGTGTGTGTGTGTGTGTGTGTGTGTGTGTCTGTTTGTGTGTGAGTGGACACATTCCTTAAGCCTGCCTTGTACAGTAAGACCTCTAAGTAATCATGTTAAGATGATATCCTTGGACACTCTGTGCCCATCCAGTCTAGCTCCACTCCATAGAGCCACTGATTCACTGTTTTATCCTGCTACCCTGTACATGAAAGGATGTCCTCTACTAGGGGGCTTGAAACGTCTGTATAACAAATACATGATATGATTTTAATGCTAGAAACATATTGATGGAACAGATGTACACTAGCTTTCGATGAGATAATAAATATACCCATATATATATACTATATACCGTTTATTCACAATGTTTCCCTTTCAGATTGCGGCTGTTGTCTGTCTTAGTTTTAGTAGCACCAAGACTATGTAACGTGTAACAAACGTTTTTTGAATTACCCCCATGTCTCACAGACTGCTATCAGCCCTTTATTATGCAGTAACCTGCAAGGGCAAAGTTCAAGCACTTTTCCTATTCGTCATATTCTAACACATCATTCTCATAGCTATTCATACACAAGGACCTAGCGAGCGTGCTCTTTTTATCCTTTCCACTCTTCACTCGCTGAATGTCCAAAGAATACTGTTGTGTATTCTCATACCTAGCTACAACTTAACTTGCTGAAATCAGATTTGTAAAACCCAAGTGTCTCTACTTGAATCCTGCGGTTCAGCTCGCTATTCAAAAAGAAATATCGACACAAACAAGGCTAGAACCAACATAGCATTGCCACCTATTGTGCTCAGGCAAAATGGCACACTAGCTATCTTCCAACCATCTTAGTGCAGCTCTATTGCTACACTACTTTGATGTGTGGGCGAATGCTTTCTCTCAAGGGAGATTTTTACTCATTTTGGTTGTTGCCCCCGCTACGGCTGTAGTGCCTGTGTTACCTCCCTTAATTACCACTGTGTCTCCTGTTTTCTCATACAGAAAACATGGCTCCGGTGTTTACCATGTCTGGGGGACGTAGTCCAAAGAAGGCAGCTCCGTTGGGAGACTGCCTGAATGGATGTGGTCATACCTTGTGTCATACACTGACTGTGCATGTGGATGTGGTGAAGTTTGGCTCGCAAGCTCTGAGGATCAGCAATACCATCTTCACGGACTCTTTCAGTTGGTCATGTTTTCTTGTACGGCCCAGTCTTCTGGAAGGGTAATGGACATCTCTGTGGTGGGACAGCAAGCCCTGTTTGCCTCCCCACCAGTAGACGTAATCCCTCCCACTCAACAGACAAACAACAAAGACTGGGAGACTTTGGAGGCTGTGGTTAGCATATACTTATTGGCCCAAGTGCAGGGCCGATTGTTCCACCGTCATCCTGAGCAGATGGATCCATGGGTTTGGCCTGTGAAAGGCCCAACCTACAGTAGACTTGGAAGGCATGCCTCCGAACATGATGATGACACAATTCATAAAGCTATGGTGTCATTCACCACAGGTCTTTATTATGTATCTGTCATTCACCAGAGGTGCTGAAATGGAGGCTATTTGAGGTGTCAATCAATCAATCAATCAAGTGTATTTTTATGACGCTTTTTACATAGAAAAATGTCACAAATGCTTCACGACTAAATAATACTAGACAACAAATACAATAGAAACAATATGATCTAACACCGAATCACAGACACCCAGGAGTAAGCCAAGGAAAGAGGGGAGAAACTCCCTCAGAGGAAGAATCCTTGAACGGAACCAGACTTCTATAGTGAATGGCAGCTTTCCGGTGGACCTAGTTCTGGTGGACCTAGGGTCTAGTTGTGAGGGGCTCAGAGCCCCTCGGACAGATCAGCACAAAGAGCACAACACAAGATTAGAGGCTGTTGCAAACTGAAAAACATACATTAAACAATAGGAGATCAACACACGCTGTCTCAGGAAGGCCTCCAAGATCTCCAGGGACCCAACCCACCCTGGGTACGAACACTTCACCCGGCTGCCCTCGAAAAGGCGGTTCAGGACCTTGGCCGCAAGGACAAACAGACTGAAGCTCAGCTTCTACCCCAGGGCCATCCAGGCCCTGAACACAGCAAAGACCTAAGTTCTGGGCCCTGGACAGTCTGGACGGATTGATGGCAGCTGCTGGCCGGAAAAAATCAGGTGTAGTGCTGAGGCACAAACATGTACATTTCAAGCCTGCAAACTGTGACACTTTAAATAAATGTGAAATAATACTATTGTGCAATATGACAACCCTAGTCGTCTATCTGTACAGTATAGTACAGTGGATAGTGTACATAGCCTTTATTTATGTAAACCAGCTCCTTCCCTTCTTGTGATTTTTTAAGTGTTTTTTTTTTCCTTTCCTAACACCAGGGGAGCCACCCCTCCTAAATTTCGTTGTTTGGTACCTGTACTGTAGCAATGACAATAAAGTCCATTCATTCATTCATTCATTCATTCATTCATTCATTCATCAGCAAAAAGTAGATGGCCCCTGGCATCTAAAGAGGGGCAGCAGCACAAACCTGAGAGCCAGCACCACAACCATTCCAGCCCGCACGGTACTGGGCCAGTACTGGGCCGTACACCTCCACTGGGAGGACTTGTCTTGAGATCGGTCCAGGTAACAGTCCACCCACCGCCCAAACTGTACCAACTCAGTGTAAGGACCAACACCACGCACCCAGGCCCTTGGTGTCTAGCCACTAGGTGAAATATTTGACACAGGTGTTGTGCATTAGCTAATCAAGTGATTTTGTTTGAACCCTTTATATTACTGCCTTCACTTGTCACTGCTTTATGCCTGAAGAAGGTCTACGACTGAAAGCTTGCAATAAAGTAATGATTTTTACACAGATTTGAGTGTGGGGATACTGCTTTTTTTTCTCACTCTATTTGATACTCTCCAGCTCCAACACCTCAGCTAAGTCTGATAACGGATGAGCTGTGTTATTTTCACTGCTTCACTAAATGTTAAAAATGTCTAACCGTAGTTATATTCTAGAGATGAAAGAACGCAGACGGTTTCCAGACGGTTTTGATATGTGTATCCAATGAAAGGGTCAAGAGTCAATAGTAACGCCAAGGTTCTTTTACTGCCTGCTTAGGAGTGATTGTGCAGCCATCCAGTCTGAGCGTCAGATCAGAAAATAGGTTTCAAGGCATCTCAAGGCCCTATCACATTTCCCCCTTGGCCCTCCATTTAAGCCCTACCCCTCCGTTGTGTGCGTTCACGTGTAGCGTAGGGGTGTCCCAATTCTTGTTTTCATGTAGGGGTGGTGCCAAGTGATAGGGCTACATAGCCCTCCAAATTGAGGTTTTTAAGACGCAGACTTTGGCGCAGAAGGTAGAGCCAGCGTCTAATGATCGCAAGGTCACCAGATCGGCGGTTCAAACCCTTGCTGGCCACATGTCAAGGTGTTCTTGGGCTGCACACCAAATTGCTCCCAATGAGTGGGCCGGCGCCTTGCATGGTAGCTTGCCGCCATTGGTGTGTGAATGTGTGTGTGTGTGAATGAGAGGCCATTGTAAAGTGTTTTGGAATAAGGCGCTATATAAGTCAGCCCATTTACCATTATCTAGATTCGCTGAAGGGAGATTCTATGAGGGAGACTGTTCACCTTGTTGCTCCTCTTGCGCTGAGCTTGTGGTTTGGAGTGGTGTTCAGGATAAAATGGGTGCACTTATTAGGTCCAATGTATAGGCGGTGCTATCTGCCTGCAACCGCCTGTACCAGGCATGATTATATAAGGGTCTTCAGCGAATAGGTACACAGAGTGCATGTCCCATAGTGAGGGGTCTCCTCCCTACATTTGTATCCTCTAATTGTATTGAGACCTTCCCCTGATAATGTACACTTAATAATAATAATAATGATAATTCATTATATTTATATAGCGAGTTTCCGGGGCTCAAAGACGTTGACAATACGGGAAAAACAGA
This sequence comes from Nansenia antarctica, assembly GCF_963989245.1. Taxonomy (NCBI): domain Eukaryota; kingdom Metazoa; phylum Chordata; class Actinopteri; order Argentiniformes; family Microstomatidae; genus Nansenia; species Nansenia antarctica. The sequence goes on along the minus strand of NC_137692.1, from coordinate 15,547,217 downwards.
AAACACAGAAACAACAAGCAACAGATAACATGAGCACATAGAACACAGAGTTAACGAACAGGCACAGGGAACAATTAACACAGCAATGTCCAGGGGGGGAGGGGGGGGGGCAGGGTTAGGGGAGATGGTTAGGGGTAGGGAAGCTTGTATGCATGGGAGAACACGTAGGTTTTGAAGTGGGATTTAAAGGTGGAGAGTGAGGGTGAGTCTCTGAGTGGTTGAGGGAGAGAATTCTAGATGCGGGGTGCAGCTCGTGAAAAAGCACGGTCTCCGAAGCCTTTGAGTTTCGAGGGTGGGACAGTGAAGGGAACAGTGGATGAGGAGGTCAGTCAGGTAAGGGGGGGCCAGGCTATGGAGGGCCTTATATGTGAGGAGGAGTACTTTGAATTTGATACTTTCTTTCAGTGGAGGGAGTGGAAGACAGGAGTGATGTGGTTTGCGCGACCTGTGTTTGAGAGCAGGCGGGCGGCTGAGTTTTGAACCATCTGAAGTCTATGGAGGGAGCGGGAGGTGATGCCGGTGAGTAGGGAGTTGCAATAGTCAAGGCGGGAGGAGATGAAGGCATGGATGAGGGATTCAGCAGCGGGGGAGGGAGGCAGTGTCTAATTTTGGCAATATTTCGGAGGTGGAAGTAGGAGGTCTTGATGATGGAGCTGACGTAGGGATCAAATGAGAGGGTGGGGTCGAGGATGAAGCCAAGGTTGCGAGCCAGGGGGGAGGGGGTGATGCTAGTGTACTCAATGGTGAGTGTGATGGGTCCGGTTTTATTGAGTGTGGATTTGGTGCCAATGAGAATGAGTTCTGTCTTGTCACTGTTGAGTTTCAGGAAGTTGTGGGTTAGCCAGGTTTGTATTACAGATATGCAGTTTTCAATGTGACTGAGGGGTGGGTTCTGGGTGGATTTTGTGCTGTTGTAGATCTGGGTGTCATCAGTGTAACGTTGGAAGTCCAGGTTGAATTGGCGGATGATGTGACCGAGGGGGAGTATGTAGCAGAGGAAGAGCAGGGGGCCGAGGACTGAGCCTTGGGGGACCCCCTGTGTGACAGAGGAGGAGGTGGAGGTGTGACCGGAGAGGGAGATGAACTGTTGTCCGTTGGTGAGGTAAGAGGTGAGCCAGTCCAGTGCGGTGCCCTCAACGCCCAGTTGGCGCAGCCTTTGAAGGAGGATGGAGTGAGACACTGTGTCAAAGGCTGTGCTCAGGTCTAATAGAATCAGGATATTGAGGGCACCTGAATCTGCAGAGATGAGGAGATCATTGATGACCTTGACCAGGGCTGTTTCAGTGCTGTGGAGTGGGGCGGAAACCAGACTGAAGGGGTTCATGCAGGTTGTTGGACTGGAGGTGGGAGTGAAGTTGGACAGCGACAGTGCGCTCTAGGGTTTTGGAGAATAATGATATTCACTTATCCTCACCTTTTCAAAGCTATTCCTAACACTGACCCTAACCACTTACAGTTAAAGCCAACTCCTAATCATGACCCTAACTTTAACCAAACGCCATTTGTGCTAACACATTCTCTTTTATTTATATCTAGACATCCTCTATTTTCACAAAATGTTTGCAATGATACGGTATTGTTTAAGAGCTTTTTGTCTGTGAGTTACTCTTCTGTCATACAGAAACGTAACAGAGACTGTCATTGTACAGCTGACCAATGATTTGGCCTTGCTCAGTGGCCTTGCGGTTAGAGTATCCGCCCTGAGATTGGGAGGTTGTGAGTTCGATCCCCGGCCGAGTTATACCAAAGACTAGAAAAAAGGGTACCCGATGCCTCCCTGCTTGGCATTCAGCATTAAGGGTTGGATTGGTCGGTAAGACCCTGCAACATACCAGCGTCATTTCCATGGGTTGTACAAAAGTACTGTCAAGTCTTTGAGCAGGTGACATCACTGCGACACATTTCACAAGCTGTTTCACTTCAGCTACACATACACAAATAGGGTATCAACTGATTGAATACTAACTTAACCCCATATCTCAGCTAAGGATTGGTCGTGTGGGCTGTTGGACAATTTAACTAACTCTGTAATCGGCTTTGACATTCATGAGCAAATATAGCTTTGAGTCCAGCAAGTAATTAAAGTAGTGAACGACTCACCCTCCATCAAATGTGAGCGGAAATACATCTCGAGAAAGTAATGAACCAGCCTCAACCTCACAGCAATGACCTGTCAGAGAGTGAAACACACCTCGGGAAGACAGAGAGAGCACATTTCCTCACTTTAGCCACTGATTAAGCTGTTGATAGGCTCAGATTCCAATGTCTTTTCTCTCTCGCGCTGATGGGAAGTGTAATGCACTGTTATTTCAAATTAATGTGATTCACTGACAGAGATTCAAGGCCCCTTGTAGTTCAGATGTTCCATCTTTCAGCTTTTGTCTGGGGCTTGAACAATGCCCCTGCCATTTGAGTTAGCAGTAATCTATTATATAATGCTCTAAGCAAGAGGAGAGTGCAACAAGTAATCTCCCTCTGTTCTGGGCCGATAGACGCACATTTGGGCTCAAAAGAACTGGGCTACTCAAAAGGGCACTTAAGCGCACCAGTTTCAACTATGGGGGCACATGGTCAAGTTTAGACCATGTGAAGGGCAGCCAATAGGGCACGTCCTCTCAATTTCTCCACTCAAAAGGACACTTTAGCGTGCCGTTTTCAACTATGGGGGCACATGGTCAAGTTTAGACCATTGGAAGGGCAGCCAATAGGGCACGTCCTCTCAATTTCTCCACTCAAAAGGGCACTTTAGCGTGCCGTTTTCAACTATGGGGGCACATGGTCAAGTTTAGACCATTGGAAGGGCAGCCAATAGGGCACGTCCTCTCAATTTCTCCACTCAAAAGGGCACTTTAGCGCAACGTTTTCATCCGTGGGCGCACCAGGGGGGGCGGTCGTCGTCCCCTGCCCCCCCTCTGAGTCCGCCAGTGGCTACGTGTGAGCGTGATGTGGCCTACTTTAGGATTTCCTGTGTTGTTTTTTTTTTTTTTTTTTTTCCTGTTTTCCTTTTTTTGGTCGGTAACTTGGAAAACGGACATTAGATTATATATATATATATATATATATATATATATATATATTATAATGAATTATTATAATTCATAATTAATATATAATTATATATATGATACGCTTTTGCAACATCATATTTTGCTTGATGTTTTGTCATAATGAAACTAAGTTTGATATGCAGAAACATTCCAACATTCCACCTCTCCATAGATCTATATAGGAGCAGGGTGGTTTGCGTCCACGTCCACGCCCATGCGCTGCACATCCCATGTCTTCTTTTTCTCAAGTCCTAAATGAACAGCTTCAAATAACACTATGAAATGAAACAACGTTTAAAATGAATTAATATTCATCAAATAAGTACAGTACCACTCCTTCCCCATGCAATATGTGCCCATGCCCACTATCCTCCTTACTGCATTCTAATTATGTCATAATAAAGCAACTGGCTAGACTGGAAACAAAAGGCACAATGTTTTTGCTAAAAGACTGTGTTAAATGTTCAACTAAATGTTCAATCAAATGTTCCTAAAAGTTCTACTTGAAATGGTATTGTCAGTGATTAAATAATAGCGGTTCATTTAGGACGTGTTAAGACTGGCTAATGCTACTGTTTTCAACGTTGGATCTTGTGAAACGAAAGCAGAGAGGAATACTATGTTTTCTTTCAAGGATAATCCTCCTCTATCATTGACTATTAGTTACCGCTACTGTATTAAGTCATGTGAGATCTTCTCCCCACTCCTGAGCTGAGGTCTGTTTCTCATAAGTGTTTGAATGTGTCCAGACGGTGGCATCTGAAAGCTCTTTCATCTTTATGAGTCTTGGCACATTGATGCCCGTGGTAGAATACCACTTCACATGTTTGCCTATAAAGTTACACCTTCATTAGGCCACCGCAGAAGAATGGTGCAATATTTACCGTCTAGACGATTAGGCGTAAGCCCCATATAATATCATATTTTGCACCAGACACCAAAGAAATGTGTGTTATAAGTGAAGAGAAAGAAAAGAAAATATAGTCCTGTTCTTTTGACAGTGATATGTCATTGGGTTTGGCCAAAATACGACAGAAATGCGTCTCAAGTGGAAAGTGAGATTTTGGGTTGCAGACTGAAAACACTCTCTCACCCTTCATTAAAACTGACGATGTCCTCCAAATATGGATATAGAGTATACAAATACACAGTGTAGCATACTGTAGAGCATATGGTTCAAATATGGACTTCAACTTCAGCTACCATGCAATGTTTCAAGGCAAATCTAATGCCAACTTCTGAATAGTCTTTGTAACCTCCCTAAGCATCCATCCCATGGAAAGGACAGCACTTTCCACTGAGTCTTGGGTTCTGTGCAATGCTCTACAAAAACTTTCCACAGCTATGAACTCCCTACCATGTACCCTACTACAGCACCCATGAGCATATCTCTGGAGACCAATGACACAATGACAAAAAAAAGAGCCACAACTCTACTCCGAGATAACAAAAAAAAGTTGAATCGGTCGAAGAGCCTGAAGAGACAAATGTATGTTCACAAACGCAGTACCATTAATAACACTGTGACTTATGAATGTCGCAGGAACAATGGCATTGTGTAGGGAAGAGATGACAAATCCCCCTCTCTTTTGTCTGTGAAACTATTCTATCTATTAATTACATTCAAGTCTTAATTCATTATTTTATGATACTTCTGGGGGGTTTTCTGGGGCCCTAATGTGATTTTTATTCAGTGACTATGGATGTGCAATTTAATCCCAACTATTATTAGAGAGAAGGTGATCATTGTGTTTCAACAGACCACACAGCACTAAAAACTGGACATCACTTTTCACCAATGCAGTTATGCCTATACGAATAAATAGAATGTGATTACTCTTCACAGTAGCTGCAGATGATTGAATGGTAATGAAATTAGGTTATATATTAGTAACTAGGGTATAACTATGTAATTATGTTTAATTAAGATCGTTTTACAGTAAGTTGGTCATAGACCAAACCGCCTGTGTCTTGCCCATGTAGCAAATGACGCATTGTTATCATCTCTGTGCAAAGATAGACGCTGCTGGACTTCACTTGTCTTGATGTTTGACTGAGATGCTGTATATTATATCTGTACTGTACCCACGTTGGTCAAGTTGGTTAATGACCCAACCCAGCGAAGCCCACAGGTTTCCATGCCCAGTATGGGGGTACCTAGGGTTAAACAGAAGACATAGACAAGATTGCGGTACAGTACAGTATGTCTGCAGACATATGAGGCAGAGAGGCCAGGCAGGCCTGGCACCCAGACACTGCGGTCTCTCCCTCCATCTCTCCACCCGTCCCTCCCCCGGATTGGCTGATGAGGAATGGCTTCAATGAGTCATCCTGGGAGTGAGATCAAAGGCAAATTAAGGCCGATGTCTATGCAAAATGTAATACAGTATGTAAACCCCCCAGCCATGTCTTCACTATTGATTTTCTCCCCTCCTTCTCTCTATTTTCTCTCTCTTTCTTTCTGTCTCTCTCTCTCTCTCTCTCTCTCTCTCTTTCTTTCTCTCTTTCTTTCTCTCTTTCTTTCTCTCTTTCTTTCTCTCTTTCTTTCTCTCTCTCTCTGTCTCTCTCTCTGTCTCTCTCTCTCTCTCTCTCTCTCTCTCTCTTTCTTTCTCTCTTTCTTTCTCTCTTTATTTCTCTCTCTCTCTCTCTCTGTCTCTCTCTCTCTCTTTCTTTCTCTCTTTCTTCTCTCTCTCTCTCTCTCTCTCTCTCTGTCTCTCTCTCTCTCTCTCTCTCTCTCTGCCTCTCTCTCTCTCTCTCTCCCTCTCTTTCTCCCGTTTTTAGCTCCAAGCACAATACATACTGTGAAATTTGAAGAAAGGCCCCTCTCCCCTACCAACAAAATTATTTGGGCCGTCCACGGTTATGCCTGTTTGCATTTAGAGTCAATTTCAAAATGTAAGTGGTCATGTAAAACATGGGTTTGATTAAACATGGGCTTGATTTGAAATATGAG
>NC_137692.1:15528717-15533717 GCF_963989245.1 Nansenia antarctica | reverse complement strand
GCAAGAATGGTCAAATTGAACCTAACCCTAATAAAATTAGGTTTTAATAATACTGTGTAATTATACAATTATTGCAAGCCTTCATACTTACATTTTTGCATTCTACCCTAAATGGTAAATGATAGATAGGGAGAGAGGTAGAGAGAGATGAAGAATAACATCAACATACATACCAACAAATCGTTCCAATGATCACAGCCTCTGTTTTTGGTGAGCATCATGAAACATAACAAAGAAGAACCATCCACACACAACAATAAATAACATACATAGAATTAAAATACTCAGTTAGGATCTAATGTGTATGATGTGTTGCTTCAGTTTTTTAGTTTTTTAGATATGACCTGGTAGGGCGTTCAATTCAACCATAGATACAGCACTGCATGTTGTTTCGAATTTGTTTGAATTTTTGGTAATTGTGTAGTTACCACTGGTGGCATGTCTGTTGGGGTATGTGTGTGCATCGGAGCTGAGTGTATTATTATTACATTAATAGTGTAATATTTTTTACAAATGAAAGAAGTGAAATGAAAGACCTCTCATGAACTTTTAGCCAGAAAAGTCGGTCATGCATGTTGTTTACCTTTCGTGACATTAGAATTATAAGGTTCTATCTCCATTTTTGGTCAAAATTTAGTTTTTTACATAATCTGATCCATTAGGTGTTTATTAATGCCTGTGTGGTGTTATTTTTAAAATGTTGACATTTTTGAGTTAGTAATTCATCAAATACAAAGGTTCCATCTCACAAAACACTTTGACGCTCAATATCTCTGAACTACCCTAAACGGAGATAGAACCTTATCATTCTAAACGGAGATAGAACCTTATGGGCCCTATTATGCACTTCTTAACTTGCCGTCTTAAGTCTTAATTAAGACGCACCGCCAGGTTAAGACCTACCGCCACCCTTATTATGCGCTTCATACGCGCTACTGCTATTATGCAGGTGTCGATAGGCGCCCACACATAAGACGTAAGACTCCCGTGCATATATTACTCATTGTGGGAGTGTTCATATGTTAATGAAGTGCACTAGGCGCCCCTGCTATTATGCGATCTGACTTTGCTCCTAGCGCTAAGTAGTGGTTTGAAAAGTTCTTAAGTTTAGACTTCATGCACGTTTTGAAACACGAGCGCGCCTCCGCGGTTTGCGCATGCATGTGGGCACACATGAACACGCACGTGGCTCCACGGCAAGACGTCAATTACGGTCACAGTATAAATGCTTTATTTCAGAAGGGAGAGGCCAGCGCTGTACAGTATGTTGCCTCCGCATACTGTGCACATACAGTACGAGCATGCCGTGCGTAATATAATGACATCAACATCTGTCATTCCTGCAGTCTTCCAGCGACCCCTCTGTAATACTTCTCAACTCACAAGCGGAGGTATTGCCGTGTTTATTCAGAAAATAATCATGCACGAGCTTGTTACTTTCTTCTGCAGAGAAGCGCGCTGACCTCCTTCTTAGGACTTCCATAATAGCATAGCGCTAATGACTCAACGCAGCCGGTTCTTAAAGGGAATTGCACCTGGCACGCTGATTGGGTTGATTGAGAAGACGCCCAAAACACACCCATGACTAATTTCTTTGCTTAGCGCCGGGTTTTAGGCGCCCACTACCGCACGCATAATAGCAAAGTGGCCTTGACCACGCCTCCACGTCTTAAGTTTAGATCTACCGCCTCGTCTTATTGCTTAAGACTTATGAAGTGCATAATAGGGCCCTATAATTCTGAGCTCACGATTTTGTTCTCATTGTGCACTGCAGGGCAAGCTGAACCCGTGCCTGACCAGACCACCTGACCAGACCACCTGACCAGACCACCTGACCAGACCACCGGGCAGTAATCTAATTGTGATACTACTAGGGGCCTGCAGGACATGTTTGGTCAGATGTGGTGTTCAAAAAGAAAAACAGCTCTTGACTACAGATATGTTTCTCCCCATCTTGAATCTATGGGTGCGTTTGTAAGAATTCACACTGGAAATCTGATCAGCACTCATGGAATGCCTCTTGTCCAATCAAATTACTTGGTCGCTCTATGATGTTGAACCCAGTGTGCACTCCGGCGCTCTCAGAGCAAATTTACGAACGCACTCTAAATGTCTTGACCATGTTACTCTACAGTCTAAAGTTACACCGAGAAGCTTTGTTTCCTGTACTTAGCAGCATTGTTCATTATCAGATTCAGCTGTGGTATATCGCTTATTGAGTGTTTTGATCCAAATACAATGCTCTTAGTCTTAGATGTGTCCAGGACTCATTTGTTTTCAGTCATCCAGTCTGCAGCTCTTTGTTGACGGCTGAGGTGATTTCCTTCACTATTGGTGCAGACATAGAGTGTTGAATCATCTTCATACATAGTCACACAGGCTTTTTTACAAGCAAGTGGGAGATAATTTGTAAAAATCGAGAAGAGCAGTGGTCCAACTAGTTAGCGACTCTTGTAAATTAGCCTACCTCCTACACAGAAACATTGCAAAATAGCTTTATACTAGATTATCCTGATGTGATTTTGAAAAGGGAAGGATACTGGGTGGTAGAACGCTCATAACTAGGAAAAGTCATGAAAGGAATGTCCTGAAATTTGATCGAGTGCAAAGGTATACATTTTTTTTTACTCACTTGGTCAAATGACCCCACCCATGGCTGTTCTAGTGTTAAATTTGCAATTGTTTACAAGGAGACCAATCAGACCTCAATCCTAGTCATATCACATCTCAGCATCAACACATTCGAGAGGACTTGTAGTAAAACATCACAGGGATCACAGTCATTTGGCCCATCGCGGGAAGGGATCTCAAAGAAGCAAAGGGGGACTGAATTGATGCCTCCCCCTTCACAGGCATTCCTGTACGTCTGAAATAACTGAATAGAAGTAAGCAATAATGGCACTTTATTAGAACAATTAGGCGCAAAATGCAAAACCATACAGTTCAACATATCTGTTTTATGTAGATCTATAATAGATTGATAGATAGTGCCTAGTAGTGAGTAGGAAGTAGAGGCCATTGGAATCTCTACATCACTATAGCAGGAACGTACTGTCTGTCAAATACACTAGTAATTAAATTAGCAAGGAGTTCTGGGTCTTTGGCAGTATACTGACAGTACAGTACTTAAGCTGTAGAAATCTACATTACAGTTAAGCAGGAATTTGCTTAGGACTGCAGTATCAATTCACAGTCCTCGTCCTCCAAAGAACAAAATAAAATTAGCTAATTCAGCGACAATGCAAAAAAACTACCCAGATGTCAGAAATAAGCAGATAAACTGAGAGATAAAAAAAGATGGAAATAAATAAACAACCAAAGCAGAGAGACTAATGATAGGTTCTCTTTGTATTGAGAGAATTTGCAGAAGTGTTTGAGCACCACTGAGGTGCTGTGTGGAACATATGGTGTTTTAATTCCTCTTTGTCTCATCTGGATAACTCCGGCCCCAACAATCTCCCTCAACCATCAGAGAAATATCAGTCGGCATCCGGATGCTTATACAACAAAGGGCCTCAATTTCCAACCAAATGGACATTTGTATTCATTTTTTTTTGCCTTCCGTGGAATTATTAAACAGGGAGCTAGATTCATATCTGATTTATTTCATATTTTTTTGTTATTTCTTTCTCCTTCTCTACTTGTCTCTCTCATTCTTCTTGTTTTATGTGGATTTCCCAGTTAGAGACACACACAGAGTGGACTCGGGAATATTTGTCTATGTCAAACACACTCATACACACACACACACAAACACACACACACACACGCACACACACACACACACGCACACACACACACACACACATACACACACACACACACACACACACACACACACACACACACACACACACACACACTCACACATATCCCAACCGCTCTCTCACATCTGACACCCTGCACAACTCTGCTGAATATGTTTGTGGCTGTTCATTTTTAATCACAAGACGCCTTTTGTGCTGGTTGACAGCTCGTGAAGACTGACTAATAAGTCCAGTGCCGGCGCTCTCCTGCTGAGCTGAATGGTCTCTGTAGACAGTTACACAGAGGGGCCCCTGTACATCATAACATACACACACACACGCACACAAACACGCGTGCGCATGCACGCACGCACACACGCACACACACACACACACACACACACACACACACACACACACACACACACAGAGCCTAATCATCCCATTGTCTTGCACTGTGCTGGCAATCACCACTATGCCACTGCCATCATGGACCAATTAACTGGCCATATTTCTGTTATATACACTACTGGGGACAGCACTGTAGTGCCAACTGAACACTATACAATTTGTTGCATAACTGTAAAATCATACTTAAAGTCTCTGTAAAAGATCCCACGTGAAACCGTCTCTCTTGTGAATATAGCTTGCATCATTCCAACAGGAATCAGCTGCAACGCCAGGTAACATGAAAAACCTGGACTATTCTCATTGACAGCCTTCCTAGCTAGTTTTATTAGGAGCATGCTAAGCTGTCTGTCCATAAAAAAATAAAATAAAAACACTATCCGATTTGAAGAAGTGTCCACTGACAGATCTGACTGTAAGTCACGAGCGAGAGTTCAGATCCGAATGCAATGTGGACGCTTGTAGTAAGAAATCACTTCAAGAGAGGTAAGAGTAGTCTGTGTAACGGTTATGTCATTGAGCTTAGCAGCATGCTCTTTTATGAAGTACACATAATAGTGTAGGAGGATGTTGAGGACAGGAAGTTGGGTAGAAGGTGTAGAAGGGGCTTCAGGCATAACACCATGCTGAGAAGCACAGCCTCCCACATCTGGTGTGACCGCAAGGGACCCTCTTTGTAATAGATATATATGAATGCTGCTGTGGGACATTATTAGGCTAACAGGGCAAGAAGTCAGACCGATAATATAGGTCTCATTCTCGCCAGCGCCAAAGTCGGCATTGCCCAATGTGTATTATGTGTGTGCATGTGTATGTGTAGCATTTGACTGAACGTTAGACAGTAAA
>NC_137692.1:15503717-15513717 GCF_963989245.1 Nansenia antarctica | reverse complement strand
TTGAGCAGCCATTAACGCCCCTCCCTGCCCACTCTTCTTCCCTCCCTCCTTCCCTGTGCTTCCTGCCTCCCGCCTGCCCAAAGCCGTCCAGTTTAGTCCCCGAAGAACGCTCTGCATTTTTCATTAGATGAGATGGAAGCTGACGACAGGCCAGAAAAACGGTAGGGATGTACTGCAACAATATTTTGACAAGCCAGGTCGTAGAATGAGCAGATCGAGAGTGGAACACAGAGAAAGAGGGGCTAAGAGGGAGGGAGTAAAAAAGAGGGAAGAAAAGTAGCAAAGAGAAATATTGAGTTATGGAGAATAAAAAAGAACACCAGAAAATGACAGTTACCTCACCATATTTTCATATTATATTTCCTCCTTTAACTTTGTTTGTCCACTTTGGCATGGGTACATAAGGGCACAATATACACAGCAGTCTATTTGCATTCTTGTCAAGTCAGCAAGAAATTGCACATTGTTCAGCAACGTGTCACAGTGGGCACCTTAGTAGGAAAAAATAATGTCAATCTCAAGTGGGTATGAGAAGAAGAAGAAGAGGAAGAAGAAGAGGAAGAAGAAGAAGAAGAAGAAGAAGAAGAGGAAGAGGGAGAAGGAGAAGGAGAAGAAGAAGAAGAAGAAGAAGAAGAAGAAGGATAAAAATGAAAGAAAGAGATCTGCTCCTTTCCGCTGCCTCAATCTCAGCTCGTCGACTTAACTCCTAAATATAGAACGTGCAGGCTATTCATGTAGTGTTATTTCAACACTAATGCTCACAATCAGGGATTTGGAGGGGGAGAGAGAGCCATATAGCCACCGCTGCCGCTGCCGCCTCCTGAATATGTAGAGTTTCCCGGAGAGAGAGAGAGAGACACCAAGCGCCAGGCGAGGATTTGATGTTCAATAACAGACAGAGCCTTTGACATGGAAGATGAGCAGGGCCGAGCCGCAATATAAAAGAACCAGTGGAGGAATTAGAAGGATGGAGAATTCTCTCAGATGTACGGCTGTAGAGAGAATTATGAGAGGAAAGAAACAAGCGTGTGTGTGTGTGTGTGTGTGTGTGTGTGTGTGTGTGCGTGTGTGTGTGTGTATGTAAGTGTGTGCATGTACAGTATGTGTGTGAGTTTGTGTGTGTGCATGTGTTTGTGTTAGAGAGGGAGAGAGAGAGAGAGAGAGAGAGAGAGAGAGAGAGAGAGAGAGAGAGAGAGAGAGAGAGATAAGGGAAACAGAGAGATAGAGACTTTTTCAAAGTAAGTCAAGAAACGTAGCTATGGATAAAATAGACAGGTATATCATAGAGTATAAATCTCTTCATATATCATATTTTGTCAGTTCTGCCTCTTCTGAACCGTACCACAGCTCCTTATTAGTATCTCCTCCAACGTGCACGGAAATTATTCAACTCCTTAACAGGCCCTTTACATTAAGTAAGACGGCAGGTCAATCTCATTAACCATGCCATTAGCAGTGTTGCACTAAGGATGTATTTGTTTAAGGACCACTAAGTGAAAGAGGACCACTCCTTAAACGTACACATTATGACTAAGAGGGCCCCGTTGGGAACCTAGTCAGAGAAGAAGAAACGCAGTGTTGAATTGTGGATGAATGAGTTTGTGAGGTCTGCATCCAGAGGAGCATATCCTGGAGTTTTTAAATATTAGGGGACAGGAGTTTAGATGAGTTTATATGAGTTTATATGAGGCTGTTACATCCACATGCATATACGCGCACGCACACACACACACACACATGCACACACACACACACACACACACACACAGACACACACACACACACACACATAGACACACACACACACACAGACACAGACACACACACACCCACACACACACACACACACACACACACACACACACACACACACACACACACACACACACACACACACACAGACACAGACACACACACACACACAGACACACACATAGACACACACACACACATAGACACATAGACACACACACACACACACACACACAGACACACACACACACACACACGTACACAAACACAGGGCACATCGGTGGTCCCTTGCCCTGATGGGATGCTGTGTCTGCGCTTTGGTTAGGGGCAAGTTCCATATTAAGTATGTTTTCCATTGCAATTAAGGTTTTGGCCTGATCCCTTCTGACATGGTAATTGTTATTTCAAATGCAGATTAATAAATCATGGCTGTCTAGTTAAGAATTAAAATAGGTCTCCAACCAGCGCTGCCTGGACTGCGCTAGACCACTGCTCCTGTGCACAGAGAGCACAGACACACACACACAAACACACTCACACACACACACACACACACACACACACACACATAACTTTGTTTACTGCGGGCACTTAGGTACACATGGAAATAAACCAGAGATGAGGGGATGAGAGGAAAGAAAGAAAGAAAGAGGAGGAATCTACATAATAAATGCGACAAACAAACCCGTGCGGGGGGGGTTTATTTTGGGAGGACTTCATTAATACGGTATGGAAACGGTGTACCTCCCTGCATCCATCCCTCCTTTACATCCTCCCTTGTTCATGCTTAGACTGGGGGGGACTGTGGCCCGATACAACATTGATGGTGAATAATGTGAACTGGCCACATCTTGTCTCTCCCAGGCCTGCTGCCTGGTCTCCTGTGGTCGACACAGAGCACTTTAGCTATCACTGTGGATTAGAGTGAGAACTGTAATGCACCTTTAAGTACACAGGGCCTTTTAAGCCAGTGCGAGGTCACATCCACACACACACACACACACACACACACACACACACACACACACACGCATACACACACAGACATGCACACATTAATGCAAACACACACAGTCAGCGATGAAACGCACATGCATACTCACATGCACAAACACACACACACACACACACACACACACACACACACACACCTCTTCAAAAGGCTAAATATAAAGCCCAACCTTTTGAACAACCTCTCTCCCCCACTTGCCTGGACACAGGCTTTCAGAGCACGCAATGATTGAAGGAAGGGGGAAGGGAGGGAAACATGAGGACATGAATGAAGGGAGGGAAGGAGGGAAGGAGGGAAGGGTACAGGGAAAAGAGGTGGCCTGGAGTGGACACTGTCCTTGCACTCTCCCGCAGTTGAAGGAAAATAGAAGAGAAATACGAAAATGAGGAAAATAATACATTTTTAAAAAGTGGAGGGGCGCTTAGGTGGCGTAGCGGGTTCAGCGCTGACCATGTAACCGCAGGGTCCCCGGTTCGATTCCGGCCGGGGACATATCCTGCATGTCATCCCTCCTCTCTCTCTCACCCATCCTTCCTGTCAAATCTTCACTGTATCTGTCAAATAAAAATGGAAAATATGAGTGGGACTGCCCCACTCAGAAAAAATTACATTGGAAGTAAAAAGTGGAGAGGAGAGAGGCCACCAAAGGGTCTGGGTAGCTTTGGGAAGGTGTGGATCTCCATACTGGGATGGTCTGTTTGGGCTGTTAGCTGTGGGTCCACCTCTGGAGAAGCAGATCCATGCTCCTGGCCGGCTGGCCTAACCAGCATCACTGCCTACACCTTGTGGCGGGGTTTTAAAAGCAGGCGCTCCTCATTCCTCTAGGAGACCTCTCCACACGGACACGTTTGTTATGTCGTGGCAGTTCTAGTTTGTGGCATTATTATTATTTGACAACCTACCACATCCTGCCTTCACACGTCCACGCATCCACTCAGTCACACTACTGATTACTGACAGACACACCTCATTCTCGTTTTGTAAGTATTATTATTTGGAGTTAATACATTATGTTATTTCACTGATTCTGACGAGTGGTCTCTCCTTCTTGTCTTGATCCATGAGCCAGGGTCGTGACAGATGGGGGCTCATCTTTCATCTGGGATTTTTTGATCCGAGGGATACTGGGGCATTTGTATTAGAGTCAGTGTTACCTTTCTCACCTGTGATAGACACAGGGAGGTCTGTTTTGGTTCAGGGAATAGGGTTGGATGCATCTCTACATCAATAGCCTCCTTAAACAATTTAGGTACACATGCTTTACCTCAAAATACATACAGTAAAAACATATACATTTGAATCAAAATACCTTTTACATTTACATTTTTGCCATTTAGCAGACGCCTTATTCCAAAGCTACTTACATTTGATACATTTGACTAAGCAAGTGAATCATCAATTCACCCGTCGTAGAAGGAAGAGTGCTAGGCAAGCACCAGGGTCTTGAATGTGACGCGAGCTGCTATCAGGACAGGAGGCAGGGCAGGGTGCGAAGGAGGGGGGTAACATGAGAAAATGTGGGGAGATTGAACACCAGACGGGCAGCAGCATTCTATATATATATTCCTTCTTTCTTCTTCTTCTATCACAACGACTGCCAATGGCCCCTGGCCTGAGCTGGATTACTCTTCCTGCTACAACGGGTGAATTGATGATTCACTTGCTTAGTCAAATGAAGTCATTTAAAATGGTGTTCATAAATGTATAAATCACAATGTATAGTAGAGTGCTTACTGACAACTATTGATGATACTGGTTGATAATGATTAATAAATAGTGAGTAAACGGTACATTTGATCAGTCAATTTAAACAAAAAGGCATGAGGAGCAGTGCTTTATGGTGAACAATGAGCTGAGGGGTGAAAGATCTGAAGGGTGCTGTTTGGACCAGCACAAAGCAGAGGTTTTGAAACAAAATAGAGAATTGTAACAAGAAAACAATGGGTGACGTTAGAATTATAAGGTTCTATCTCAATTTTTGTCGAAATTGAGTTTTTTACATAATCTGATCCATTAGGTGTTTATTAATGCCAGTGTGGTGTTATTTTTTAAATGTTGACATTTTTGAGTTAGTAATTCATAAAATACAAAGGTTCCATCTCACAAATCATAATGGAATGTAAACACTTTGACGCTCAATATCTCTGAACTACCCTAAACGGAGATAGAACCTTATAATTCTAAGTTCACGAATGGCTTTTCCTGCCCTGCACTCAGAAATATATCAACAAATATCCGATCTAAATAAAATCTTTGAATCTGTACGGTTCAAAACGGATCATAACTGTTACTTTATCAGGGAATAAAGCATGGCTTCAAAAGCCTCTCGGAAATCACAACGCTTGTTCTGATCAAACTGTTGCGTTATGAGTGAACTTTATTATAAAGGGTTACCTTTGTGTGCATTGGCATATCAAGGGGCCAAACAAGGAGCCTGATTTAATACAAGGACGGAATGAGGAGTCGATGGTCAAGAGGAGAATGTGTTTTCTACCAAAAGGGGCCCCTGAAGAACCCAGGGGTAGACCCCACACAAAGAGTGAATACAGCCCCCTAATCCACACTGCAGGGCTCTTCACCTCCGAATGGACAGATGAAAGAGAAGAAGGCCTCTCTCACTCCCTTTGCTCTGAGAAAACCTAGGGAGGGAGAGAGCAGAAGTGACCTCAGAAGAGGAGGCGGGTCAGATCAGGTGGCATAATGACAGGTCAGAGGAGTGGAGAGAAGAGAGAGAAAGCAAAAGGTCAGAGGTCAGAAGCAGCTGGAGTGGAAAACAGAGAGGTGGGGCGAGAAAGCGAGAAAAAAAAAAGAGAAAGAGAGAGAGAGAAAGAGAGGTAGGGTGTTGTTGGAAGGATTAAGTGGTCAGGCCTCTTGCTGTGAGTGTACTGAGAGAGGTCACATAAGGGTTATTTAACAACCAAACAGCCTCCACATACACGGCATCGTAGAGAGTGGGTAACACAAACACAGACGTAAACACACGTACGCATGCACGCAAAACACACACACACACACACACACGCACACACAAACACGCACACACGCACACACGCACACACACACGACCATTGCTGATCTGAGCAATGTTCATCTGAAAGAGCAGTGACATGGTTGCAGGCACACACACGTACACAGAACAGTACATGCCCAGTACACAAAGTGGCTGTCCACTCTAATTGGCTGTCTGTTAAATGCTCCAGCTGGACATGCCTTCTGATTGGCCCGATGCCATGTGATCCAGTCCCATATAGCCTTCTGCTGAGTATCTCACCATCTTAAGAGCATCCTGTTAAAAACAGATTAAATTCTAAGTGATACATGTACATGTCTAATCTGTCTTGAGTCCAATTGCTCTTCTCGACTCTTCCTCGCCTAACTATTACTCCCACTTCCATGGTGCCCCAGTTAGCTTGGCACGGGTTGGATCCTACTTGTTGATTTGTAGTATTGGCTTCTCTACGCTACTCTGGCTTCTATGTTGGACGACTATAGCCTCGCCTCAAAATAAATATACCCTAGCCTATGAAACGATGCTATCACACTAAATATCTATGGAAGCAATTAAGTACATACAGTATTCATGCAGTATTTTGGTTCAAGTATTCAGCACTGTATGTATAGCATTGTATGTAACATACACATGTATGGTTCTCAATACAACCCGGTAGCCATATATCTATGGCTCCTCAGTGAGTGACTCCCAACTAGCCTGACCTAGCTTAACACTAGAACAGCCGTGCCTTTTTACCTACTAAAAGAGCCGCCCTCTTTAGAATGTAAATCTGCTATTTACACACAACGACCACTAGTTGGCCGCTTGTAAATTAGCCTGCTTCCTACACAGAAAAACGGCAAAATACCTTTATATTAGCTTATCCTGATGGGATTTTGAAAATGTAAGGATACTGGGTGGTAGAACGCACATATCTAGGAAAAGTCACGAAAGGAGGGTCCTGAAATGTGATTGAGTGCAAAGATATAACATTTTGTTTTTACTCACAGTGTGTAACCCCTCACGGCTGTTCTAATGTTAACCTGTCTCCCCTGGTTCTGATCCCCTGTTTTGTTCAGCCCCCAGGTCAGCGGCAGGTAGAGGCTGCCTGCACCTGTCCAATACCATTACCTTCACAGTTCCACTCAACTCCCCTGCAAGCCCCGGCCACCGCCACAGCACGAGAGTTGTTTCAGAGCCACAGGTTTTGTCTTGCTCGACAGCATTCGCAGTGGCGCAAAACTGAGATCTTAGCTAGCGGAAAAAAAGAACATTTCAAAAAGACAGAAGGGTGCTTAATCCAAAATGAACATTTGAATGCTGAAGCATAGTACTGCATTCAGGACAGAGACAGATCATACACACTGTGCAGATATATTTAGTATGTACTGTGCAATACAGTCATTGTCTTCCAAACCATACCGCTTGCATTTGCATTTCTCTACATTGTATTGCTTCAAAATGTTGCCTTCACCCTTTCTCCCCCCACTACAACTTATGTTAAAGAAAAAGAAAAAGAAAAGGTTGAGGATGCTAGTGCCTTCCCAGCCTCTGGTTCTATCAGGAAATGTTCTTCCAGGTCAGGGACATTGCTATGAACAGTTTCTGGTCCCTCATCTTAAGTGTTCCCAGAATGTACTTTTTTTCGTGAATATGTTTTTTTTAGAATAAATGCTAAATGCCAAAAAGGGAAATTTAAAAAATTAAGAAAAGGCATGTTGAAGCTCATTTGAAGTTTGCTACAGAACAGTTGGAGAAGCCTGTAGATTACTGGGAAAATGTAGTCTGGTCCGACAAAGTCTCTTTCGCTGAGACAAAAAGCTTTTCGGCAAGAATACGATGTGCCATCTTTGGAGGAGAAATGGCTCTGCATATGATCCTAAAAATATCATACCTACAGTGAAGTTCGGAGGTGGGAACATCATGGTATGGGGCTGTTTCTCTTTACGTGGTACGGGTGGACTTCAAATTCTCAAAGAGAAGATGAATGGAGCAGGAATGTACCAGGAAATTATTAGGAGGAATCTGTTGCCATCCACCAGGATGATGAGGATGTCACACTGGTGGGTTCGGAATCGAACAATCCGAAACATACTTCAAAGGAGACTCTCAATTGGTTCAAGAGGAAAATAAAGGTGTTGGATTGGTGTTGGATTGGCCTAGTCCACCACCAGACTTAAATACAGTGCTCTGCCACCTGAGGTCAATGCAGGAGTAGGGACAGCTGGGCAGGGAGGAAAGGAGACGCGGCCAACTAAGGCATCGTCCTCTAGTGTTTTCAAAGCATCAGCGGACCATTTTCAGAAGGATCGGGCTGGTGCAGATGAGACTGCAGCAGGTTATGGACTGCCAAGCGGTGTGGAAAGCAGGGCTGTGGTTGCAGATTTGCCGGGAGTGGCTGAGCCGAGTCAGGTGGAGAGGGCACACTTTGCGGTGGCTGGGCCCAGCCTAGGTCACAGGTTTATGGGTGAGGGAGAGGTGGATGAGACGCCTGTCACCGAGAGCCAGGAAAATGAGAACACGGATTATGATTATGAATCGGATGTTGTGTCAGTGACAGATTCACAGCGTGACGATGTATACACGTTAGACTAAATTAATATGTTCCTTGATGAGATCTTTGGAAGAAAAAATCGGTCAGAGTAAAGGACTATTTTCCTGATAGTGATAAATAAAGTTCTGCAAAAACTGGTTGGGTTAGATGTCCTAGATGAAAAGAAGCGCTACAGATTAAGAAAACATGTCACTGCTTTGAGGAAGGGTTTTGAGCCAAGGAAAGGAAAATCCGTTTTTTCTATCTGTTTCCATATTTTTCAATCTCTAATTTCTCGATGCAGAGTTTAAGGGTTGGGTCTTTAAATATTAATGGAGGGAGGGGTAGACAAAAGAGGGCTTTACTTTCTGAATTGTGTCAACAGAAAAGATTAGATGTAATTTTCCTACAAGAAACACATAACGAACGAAGTAGATTGGGGTTTATGGTGGAGGGGTCAGTATTTTCTCTGCCATGATGGGACTAATACTAGCGCAGGGACAGCTATTCTATTTTCACTTAGTGAAAAATCTTATATTACTTATCTATCACTTATAGAAAAGTCATATCCACTACTGAGACAGTGAGGGGCAGGGCTCAGATGGTCAGGGCTGAGATTGGTGATTTCATTTCCTGTTTTATTAATGTCTATGCTCCGAGTTTATTAATGTCTATGCTCCGAGTTTATTAATGTCTATGCTCTAAGAAATTAAAAGAATCACCACAGCAGTGTGGTCAAGGGGAGTGTATTATGATGGGAGGGGATTGGAACTGCACAGTACATTTTACAGTGGCTAGGACAAGTGAGGAACCTCACAATCATCCATCTGGTTATCTCGGTTCATCACTCAATCAGATTTAGTGGATGCATGGAGGGTCAAATATCCACAAGTCAGTGCACGTGGGTAAAGATAATCAATAGCAGAGTAAGTGCAGCCAGATTAGAAAGGGTCTACATATCACAAGCATTTAGGCTCTAGGTTACTGAATAGTTTCATTCACCCTGTTGGTTTCACTGATCATCACCTTGTCACAGTAGATTTTCACCTCTCACCTACCAAAAAGATCAGCTCATTATGTGATGCAAGCCAGTCTAGGGATAAACCAGGGATAGAATGCACATATCTAGGAAAGGTCATGAAAGGACTGTTGCAACATCTACCCGTCTCCCCAACCTGGGTGTCATCCTTGACTCCACCCTCTCCTTCCAGTCACACATCAAATCCATCACCAAATCTGCCTTCTTCTTCCACCTCAAAAACATTGCCAGATCGTCTCTCTCTGACTCTGTGGCCGAAACCCTTGTCCCACACCTTCGTCACCTCCCGCCTGGACTATTACAATGGAGTCCTGTTCGGGGGTACCCAGCAAAGCCCTGGACAGGCTCCAGTATGTTCAGGTACCCAGCAAAGCCCTGGACAGGCTCCAGTATGTTCAGCTATCCAGCAAAGCCCTGGACAGGCTCCAGTATGTTCAGGTACCCAGCAAAGCCCTGGACAGGCTCCAGTATGTTCAGGGTTCCCAGCAAAGCCCTGGACAGGCTCCAGTATGTGCAGAACTCAACTGCCAGGGTTCTGACCCACACCAAGCCCTGGCAGCACATCACCCCCACTCCTCAAGTCCTGCATCATGTACAAAATCCTCCTTCTCACCTACAAATCCCTCCATGCCTGCACCCCCCAGTACCTAACTGACCTTCTCTGCCAACATA
>NC_137692.1:15483717-15491217 GCF_963989245.1 Nansenia antarctica | reverse complement strand
AGGACAGAAGTCTGCAGCTGTGTGTCATAGGGTTTCTCTGCGAGTGTGTGTGTGTGTGTGTGTGTGTGTGTGCGTGTGTGTGTTGTGTGACCTTTTTAAGATCCAGCCAAACTGATAAACACACTCCCTCTGTGTCTGTCATTTACAGGGTAGGTATCGACTTCCTACAACCTGAGCCCATGAGACACACACACACATGCACGCACGCACACACGCCCGCACACACACATACACACACACACACACACACACCTAAACATACACTGTAGACAGCAAGGGGGATGGTCAGAGAGAGAGAGAGAGAGAGAGCGAATGGAAATTTGAGAGACAGGACACACACAGGTGGTTGACGTGACATGGCCTTTTTGTGGTTCCGAGCATCAAACACAAATAAATACAAATTGAATTTTCAAAAAAAGATATATTGTTCAGAACATGCTGCCTTATTAAAAGATGTCATTCATTGAAAAAAATGACAAGAGACAACTCACCTTGTAACGCTTTGATGTTCATCCTGAACATTCATGCAATTCACTCACTTTTTCACAATGTTCAAACATGAAAAAGCTCATATGGTGTGACTGTTTAAACAAAGTTTAAACTTGAATAAAACTAAATGCAACTCTGCTCAATAAAGTACGGAATGATAACACAGATGTCTATTTGTGAGTCTGCTCTTTGCAACGTCCAGGCCTAATATGTTGAGTTTGAGCTCTGATCAAAAAGATGGATATCATATGGTGTGACACTATATTGTGATATTTAAACGAGGAATTGTTTGAAGACCCTTGGGGAGGAGTTGTCTCTTGTCATTTTTTCAATGAATGAAATCTTTTTGGCACTCCCACTTCAGTTTAGTGTGACACGTTCTACATAAAAATACAACGCGCCCGCCGTCTGAACTGTTAAGTTGCGTTTTATGCGACTTACGTCACTCTAGCAGGCTTGTCAGATGGGAATGACAATTTACAGCCTAACCAGCCTACCGTATAACCGCTAAATCCAGTAGCCCATTCGGTGGTAACCCGCCCCATCTGGCAACCCTGCACTCTAGACGCAAGTATAGCAGCGAGTGCTCTACAAAAGCCATAGCTAAGCATTTGGCTCTCTTTTTCCTCATCCTTCTTCTTTTGACCACTTGCTCATATCTTTGCCGGCTTCCGCTGCACAAAAACTTGAAAATGAAACCGGTTGTAACGTTATCATGTTATCCATGGTTACTTCCGTAAACAGTGCGCTGCGCATGACATCCTGTCGTCATTGTTATTGTCCTTCTGCACATGCGGGTCTGTTCAGGGCCATGGAATGTTCACACTGGAGTCAATGTAGGTCAAATATAGGTCACATTTTAAAAGTAATGTGAACTGCCAAACAAATAAATCAGATCTGTGTAAAAAAATCGGAATTGAGCATCAAGACCTGCCGTGTGAACGAAGCCTAGGACTCGGAGAGCTGAACGAAGTGTTCCAGAGAGGCTGGAGGAGATTGAGAGTCATCAGTTTAATTGGCTTCACCAGGTGCAGCAATTCAGGCATGTCAAAGAGAACCTTAAAAACAATGAGATGGTCCTGCACATTGACTTATCAGAAAATTATGCCTGAGGGGCGCTGAGGTGGCGTAGCGGGTTAAGCGTTGACCATGTAACCGCAGGGTTCCCGGTTCGATTCCGGCCGGGGACATATCCTGCATGTCATCCCTCCTCTCTCTCTCACCCATCCTTCCTGTCTAAAACTCTACTATACCTGTCAATAAAATGAAAAATACGTGTGGGACTGCCCCACTCAGAAAAAATAACTTTAAAAAAAAAAAATGCCTCTGAACGAAACACTGAGGCTCCCAGTGCTAGGCCACAGTTTCAAAGGCCTTACGACATGATGAATGTACAGTGTGGGCACACATAAAGCCAGTTATAGATGATTTCCAGAAAAGAAATGACCATGTAACCGACACCCTGCATGTCCAGAGTGATGGGCCTGCAACTCACTATCGCAATTGCTAGCTAGCTGTGTGAGTTAGAGAGCTGAACTGTTTGTTTTTGTTCAGGATCAGAAACAATATCCTTCAATCAATTGTCCAATCCTACAAGGAGCAAGGTGCAGTACCACGCCAGTGGAAAAAACAATTTGACAAACAATGGACAAACAAGAACTTCCTCAACGGTGGTATCGTCTTCCTCCGCAGACGACACCACCGTGGTGGGATGTATCTCGGGGGGGGACGAGGCGGCGTACAGGGATGAGGTAGAGCAACTGAGCAAGCTGTGCAAGGTTAACAACCTGCTGCTAAACAAGTCAAAGACCCAGGAATTCATCGTAGACTTCAGGAGGAAAAAGTCCGAGATCCAGCCCCTGCTCATCGACGGAGAGAGCGTGGAGAGAGTCTCAACCCTCCGATTCCTGGGACATCACATGCGGGATGACCTGGCCTGGAAGGACAACACAAAAGGCACCATCAAGAGGGCACAACAGCGGCTATACACCCTGAGATGCCTCAGGAAAGAACACAACAAGCAGGAGATACTGGTGGCCTTCTATCACGGCGCAGTGGAGAGCATCCTCACCTACGGTATCTGCAACTGGTTCCACAGCTGCACAACAGCGGAGAGAAACGCGCTACAGAGAGTCGTGAGAACAGCACAGAAGATCACCGGCGCCCCCCTCCCCTCTCTGGAAGAGCTGTACAACACACGCTGTCTCAGGAAGGCCTCCAAGATCTCCAGGGACCCGACCCACCCTGGGCACGTACACTTTATCAGGCTGCCCTCGAATAGGAGGTACAGGACCGCGGCCGCTAAGACAAACAGACTGAAGAACTGCTTCTACCACAGGGCCGTCAAGTCCCTGAACACAGCAAAGGCCTAAGTTCTGGGCCCAGGACAGTCCGGACGGATTGTATGGCAGCTAGTGCTGAGGCACAAACATGTACATTTCAAGCCTGCAAACTGTGACACTTTAAAATAACGTGAAAAAATACTTTTGTGCAATATGACAACCCTAGTTGACTATCTGTGCAGTATAGTACAGTGGATTGTGTACATAGCCTTTATTTATGTAAACCAGCTCCTTACCTTCTTGTGATTTTGTGCTTTTTCTAAAATGTGTTTTTTTTTCCCTTTCCTAACACCAGGGGAGCCACCCCTCCTAAATTTCGTTGTTTGGTACCTGTACTGTAGCAATGACAAATAAAGTCCATTCCATTCCATTCCATTCCATTCCAATACTGTTGCTAGGGTTGTGAGGGACAGCTCATGGACGCTAGCAGAGGAAGTGGTCTCCTACAGCCTCACACTTGAGAGCTCGGAGGTGTTCGATCACCTCCGGCGGGCATATCAGGTAGGAAACAGGTTGATGGTTATAAGTTATGAAATGTGAGAATTACTTTTTCTATTTTCAAGGCCAGAATCCTCACCACACCTGATTGTGGTGTTATTAAAAGGCTGGTCTTTTACCTTAACTTGTGTCAATGGTGTGAGTTCATGATAGCCAGATAGTAGTAGCTAGTCTAAAAAAATGTAAACAAAATAGGCAGAGCAGTTCTCCTCTCAGGAGACCAATATTATTGTTTGGCAAATCAAAGATTTCAAATGATATTCAGGCTCCCCAATAGACGCATGTTTGCACTACTTTTACTGCTGTTAAAATATACTCCTGAATCTACATCTCAATTCTAATTGCTCCTCACCTCATTATTCTCCAGCCTGCTTGGGGCCAATAGGTGTCTTCTCAGTAATCGAAACAAAGGATATTCTTATGATTCCTATGATTCCTATGATTCCAATGATGCCTCCGTTAGCTTAGCATGGAATGGAAGCTCATGTCAGTAAGAGAAAGGCCTGGGGGGGGCAAAGTGTCGGGGAAAACTAACATAAGCTCCTTATCACAAGACATTAGGCTGACACCAGGACGTGAGCGCTTGTGTCAGACACTCAGGCCATTCAGAGAACGCCTGTCTCGATGTGACAGGTCAGCGCACAAAACTAGCCGCCAGACGGGGGGTGGAGGGGGGGCGGGGGGGCTATAGGGCAAGAGAGCGCACATACAGACACACAAACATAAATGAACAAATATGTACAGTATGTGCACAAGAAGGGAAAACATACACAGAGAGACGCACTGCAAACCTACACACCTAAGCATGTGATATATTATGGAAAAAAAGGGCCTACTGTACAATCTATATACATATTTCCAAAGGAGGGATGTAAGCTAACTATTCCTGGTCTGATTGGACTGGCCTGGCAGGGGTCAGTGTCTGTGCCCCAGGACTGAGTCATCTGTAATGCTGGGTGTCAGACCAGTGACATTTCCAAAGAGACAGGAACATACCATGCCCTGTTCCAACAAAGAGGATGATGATGCTGCAGGCAGTGTGTGTGTGTGTGTGTGTGTGTGTGTGTGTGTGTGTGTGTGTGTGTGTGTGTGTGTGTGTGTGTGTGTGTGTGCATGCCTGCGTGCGTGCCTGCGTATGTGTGCGTGTGCGTGCGTGTGTGGGTAGTGGTGGTCTAGTGGATAGTGAGTTAGACTGGTGAAGGTTGTGAATTCAAATCCCGCCTGAAACACCACCACTAGTGTGCCCTTGAGTAAGGCACTTAGCCCTCAGTTACTCCAGGGGGGGATGTCCCTGTAATTTGTAATTCGTAATGATAAATCGCTTTGGATTGAAAGTGTAAAAAATGTAAATTTGACCATAGTCTTTAGAATGGGAAGCTGCTACTTACACACACACAGACCACTAGTTGGCACGTCTTGTAAATGAGCCTGCCTCCTACAACAGAAAAACTGCAAAATAGCTTTATATGAGGATACTGGGTGGTAGAACGCACATATCTAGGAAAAGTCATGAAAGGAGGGTACTAACATGTTATTGAGTGCAATGGTATAAAAAAAATGGACTCACTTGGTCAAATAACCCCACCCATGGCTGTTCTAGTGTTAATAGGGAGGATGTTGTTGTTTGGGACGACAAACTGAATTTCGCCACGGTGGCCAGAGGTAGCAGATGTCCAACCGACGTACGCATAGCTCCTTTAAGTGTGCTTTTCTAGAATTCATCGCATCAAATAACACATTTTATATATCCATGTCTTTGACATTAATTGAATTGTAACTTCCACATTACACGTAATCATAATAAAGTGTGTGATAGAAATGTGTTCTGAAATGTGGAGCGGGGTCATATGCTAAACATACTGTAATGACAGGGGTGAGGTTTCAGATAAGATTGAATATGAAGAGAGTGCTGTCTTCATCTCTCTGCCTCCCACACACAATCACACACACAGACACACACACACACACACACACACACACACACACACAGACACACACAGACACACACACACAGGTCAGAGAATCCCAGTGGCCCAGAAACTGGCAGGCATCCTCCACTGTGCTCCACCGATCCAGCAGGCTTTCTTTTTAAACTGTGCCAACATGCATTCCCCTACACTCTGCCCATTGCATTCTATTCTCTTTTCCAATCAGCCATCATTCTCTGCAAAGTTACCACACACAGTAGTATTGAAAGAAAATGCGAGAGGCTAATTTGCGGCTTGTCCTTTGTTGCAATTTCAAGGATGAGGACGCAAACATACCGCATTCAAAAACAAAGTAAGTCTCTTATTAATAGGAACAATTAGCCTTAAAATGGATAAAAGACAACAGATTGAATATGTATATACTGTATATACTAAATGACACATGGGATAACTACACACTATTATCTGTGATCAATTCTCTGGGACAACAGAAAGAAATGTTATACAACCTTTAAAAGTTTTTTTTCTGTACACATACTGCAAGAAGATGCACAACAGTTCGCTGTATCGCAATTTATTTGTGCCAGTATCATGGCACTTATTTGTCATACTTTACACTGACCCATATCGACACAGACTGGGTCAGTTTTAGTCCTCACCGTCCCCCCAGTCTCCCCCCCCCCCCCCCCCCCTTCCCCATCTCACCCCCCCTAATGGTATTCTGGGACACCCGCTCCTGGCTCCCACTTCAGGGCTCTGGCCCTGTCTGTCCTGTACGCGCCACCATCTATCCAATGCTCTAAGATCCTCCACACATCCCTTTATTGTCACAATCAAAGTGTCCCCACCATCTTTAATATTCAACACTGCAAGATGTTACAGGGTATGTGTTACATTGACATAGCCCAGAAATGCTGTGTGTGTGTGTGTGTGTGTGTTTGGGGTGGATGGGTTGGGGTCATGGGGGGTGGGGGGGGGGGGGGCGGTAGAGCTCAGAGTCGCCCTGACAACAAACTTAATTCTCCAAAGTGGGGAAATTAATGTTTCAAGGTCACTCTGATTTCCCTGTGTTTTCTTGTTCCGGGAGCACTGGTTTTGTTTAGAATAAATGCATGTGGTATAGGTGGTATGGTATAGCCTATATATGTGACATGACACTTTACAAATAACACTATACAAATAACTAGTGGTCACCGACATGGTTGGTGATAGTTTACCTGTGAGTAGTTGTTGTTGTTGTTGTTATCTGTGTGTGTCCTTGAAGCCTCATTAAGTATGTATGTTGAGGGGAGAGACACATGAACAAAAGCTTGAAAGGGGCTGAATTTCATTCTTAGAAGGTTTTGTTAGATAAAACCTTATACAAGGATAACTTAATGTTATTTCCCTAGTTATCACTTAACCAGTACGACACTGGAACTTAACTTGACACGGCAACTTTACTGACCACATACAGAGGAAAAAAAAAACGGTAACAGAGTAAAACCGAGATGTGTATACAGTGAGTGAAGTTGAAAGAGACTTTTCATCTTTGAGGGAGATGTTAACTAATGAAGTTGACACTGCTGCCCACCCCATTAGGCTAGGCCTTTATGGACCATTACTGCCAGGGTTAGAGGACACTCAGGAGCCAGAGGCCTGCTCACACACACACACACACACACACACACACACTCACACTAACACACACACACACACACACACACACACACACTCACACTAACACACACACAACGCACACTCACTAACACACACACAACGCACACTCACTCACACACACACACACACACACACACGCACACACACACACACACACACACACTCGCACTAACACACACACAACGCACACTCACTAACACACACACAACGCACACTCACTAACACACACACACACACACACCCACACACACACTCACACTAACACACACACACACAACGCACACTCACTAACACACACACAACGCACACTCACTAACACAGACACAAATTGCACACGCACACACGCACACACAAACACATCCACACACACACACCCACACACACACACTAACATACAAACACAACACTGGACTTGTCTCTCCATGGGTTATAGATAGAGATACAGCTCTCAGTGCCAGGGTAGAAGGCATTGTGTATGTGTGTATGTGTGTGTGTGTGTGTGTGTGTGTGTGTGTGTGTAAGGGACGTATGTGTGAAAGGGCACCAGTGTGCATCACCTTTGTGCGTATGCATAGGAGGTTGTC
>NC_137692.1:15471217-15478717 GCF_963989245.1 Nansenia antarctica | reverse complement strand
TTCCATCCATTTCAGTTTTAGACACACCCCCTCTCAAATGTTCAGATGATGTCAGAGAGGGCTTTTAATGCAGTCTGCTCTAACCTGGAAAAAGGACACCCTTTGTAATCCCCACTGCTACCTAGTTAACTAACTCTACTTTACATTGTTAGCAGGCTCACAAAACAAGCTGTGGGTTGACTAGCGATGTGTCATTGATTTTCAACGTTTAGCTCGCGCTTTTATTTTGAAGTTGCGAAAACGAAAACAGAAGACTATAATGTCATAATGTGCCTCTTGTTGTCTTTCAGAGAACAGAAATGCTAAACTGCCGACATGTTTGCTGTAATTATATGACTTGGCAGTAGGCAGTCATCACTCAACGGTCGTCTCATTCACAAAACAGCATGGGTTGCAATGATACTAAATACAGTGTTTCCTCCAGGATTTTTCACATTAGTGGCGGAGCGGTTGTCTTTCGCGCGTAGCGTTTTTTTTTTCTTTGGGCGTGATTTTTTTTCCGCGTGATGGGGTCCCATGTCGTGCAGTAGGTGCCCTTTTTTTCTTTTCGCCCCTGCTATTCAAACAGCCTGAGTCCGCCACTGTGGAGAGCCTTAAAGGTGAGAAGGAGAATCTTAAAATGAATACAGAATTTAATGGGGAGCCAATGTTGTTGTTGGAGAACTGGAGGGATAATGGAAGGAGTTCTGGTAATGATACGTGCAGCTGAGTTCTGGACCAGTTGGAGTTTATGGAGACATTGTGTGTGGAAGGCCAAAGAGGATAGCATTGCAGTAGTCTGTACGTGACCAGGGCATGGACAAGAATGGCGGTGCTGGAGGGTGTAAGTGATGGACGGAGACATTTAATGATGTGTAGGTGGAAGTATGCAGACAGAGTGACATTGTTGATGTGTGATTCGAAAGATAATGTGCTGTCCAGGATGACACCCAGACTCGTAACCTGAGGGGAAGGGGAGACTGGGGAGTTGTCAATAGTGAGGGAGAAGCTGTGAGGTTTAGCCAAGGTGGATTTAGTGCCAACGAGGAGGATCCCTAAACTTTATATACATAAAGTTACTCTTTATTATTCGTAAAAAAAGCCATGATTGACACGTCTGTGCATCAGCCATTATGTACTGTGTTTATTGATTAATATCATTGTGGATGGCAATGATATCAAAAGGGATCGCTCTTCAGTAGCCGTCCCCACTGAGTCAGTGCTGCCTCTACGTGTATCTCTCGCATCGCAACCAGTAATTCACCTTTACCTAGCGAACTGCAGTAAAGTGAACACATCAAGAAACGCGAACGCAGCATCATTGGAATTTAAGATGATTCCCTTCAACTGAAGGATATTTAAGCAATATCACACGAGAGGGGCCTCGGCCTCGTACCTACGACCGAATCACAGCCGTGCTGATATTCAGTATAACAGCACTCTCTCTCTCGTGTGATATTGCTTTTATACAACAGTTCTACAGCGCAATTTATTAGTTAACAGTAATAAGTGACAACAGATTATGATTTGTTTGTTTATTTAATCATTTATTTTCGCTCCGTCAACAAACAAAAAATTCCGCAACTGCACTGTTGCCTAGTAACCTGAACACAAACATCTGCAGGCTAGCTACTTTGTATTAACGGTCATTTCGGAGTGATACCTATAGTTAAAAGTCCCAGTGCTGTTATACTGTATATCAGCACTCATGGAATGCCTCTTGTCCAATCAAATTACTTGGTCGGAACTAACTGTTGTATACTTTTCTATATATCTTTACTGTAAATAGGTTATATTACCAATGCAAAACATAATATTTCGATTTATTAAAAAAAACTTTTCAGTTTCTGATTGTTCAATGTCCCCAGGGGGGTGGTGGTGGTGGAGTACAGACAGTTCATAACACTTAGTTTAGTTTAAGAAACAAAATAGAGAGATGAACCGTACAGTATGAGGATGTGGAAATATATTTGGTAATTCATTATATGCCAATATAATGTTGTATTATAATGAATTTTACGATTTAACGTGACTTC
Organism: Nansenia antarctica; assembly: GCF_963989245.1. Taxonomy (NCBI): domain Eukaryota; kingdom Metazoa; phylum Chordata; class Actinopteri; order Argentiniformes; family Microstomatidae; genus Nansenia; species Nansenia antarctica. The sequence continues at coordinate 15,476,702 of NC_137692.1, read as the reverse complement.
CGGTGTAAACCACACCCACTTCAGGTCTTCTATCCGAATACAGATACAGATCATTGTGTAGGTTGAACAGATACAGATGATGGCATCTCTGTACACCCCTAGTATGTAATTACAGTCTAGCAGTATTGGTTGTAACACAAGCCGTTATACGATTGTATACTGTAAGTACAATGTGGATACCATTAGTACCAAATAGGTAGCTGCGTACATTTAAGATCGACTTAATGTGAAGTGTTAGCTAACTTTTCATTACTGTAACATAACAGTAAGACTAATGCATAATAATAACGTGTGGACATACAGTAACTGAAAAAATAGTTGTACTGTATATGAGAGAATTTTAAGACATGAATCACAATTATAACTATGACTTCAGGCTCCTCTGTCCAAATCCATTACCGTCATATAGTCAAATAATCACTGTCATGCGTGTCATCTCCAAGTGTGCATATTCACACACACACATACACACACACACACACACACACACACACACACACACACACACACACACACACAATGTCGTCGTACTACACAACAAGCCAATTTGAATATTTGCAAATTACTAGGAATTTTCAAGAACTAGCAAAAATAGCTGATACAGCATATATGTATATATATACAGATGTTTTACTTAACCTTCATCTTTAAACTACAAAACTAAACCACAGCGAACCTGCATCTCCAAATAACCCATTAGAACTGGAGATTGAAGTGTGTGAATAGGGATGCTTGTCCTTATTTATATTCCCTGTTGAAACATTCATTGGCCTAGCTTGCTTACACTCTGAGATGAATAGCATTAGCCACTCCAAGGTCCCCACTTTTCTCCCTGAACTTGGTGTTTGTTGACAGGGCTACAAAGTTGGGGTTTGTTTGTCGTCTCCAGCAAGTAAAAGGAAAGGTCACCCCACTTCTACCTCAGCCAGATCCACAACAAAAGCCAGGGAAAATGTCCTGGCACATAGAGACCTTGTGAGATCTCACGAAACAAATCAGATACTTGCCACCACGGCAACCAAGTGCAACCAACACAACACATCGCCATGGCAACAAATTGCAAAATATAGCCAAAATGTGGACCCTTCGGCCCAGAGAGACTAAAAATAAGAAGGAACTAAAAACTAGCACCTTTCTTAATTATATTAACATAACTGAACATCAAACATAGACGGCAAATGCATAGTTCATATAAAGGCACTGACTGAGACATATGGAAGGAATCATGTCCAATACAGTGACATCTATGAGGTTGATATTAATATCACAATGTCTGTATAACTAAGTACATAATTATCACATATATAACCTTCATACACGCACGCACACATGTTACCTAGAGGGTTTTGCCTCTCACATAATTCGGGTTGTTGTTGCCTCGGCTATGCTTATTATTATGGGGTGTCTCGTTCAGGGCATCAGTGTGCCCGTGCCACCATTGTCTCTGTAGAAATCGCAGAGCCCATCTCACTGCTTAGCAACCAGCCCTGGGGCCTGGTTTGCACAGCTTAATTCAGATGAGAGTGTGACGCACATGATTGGCTATACATGCCCCCCCCCCCTCCCCCTCCCTCCTGCCCCCCCACCCTCTCAGCCTGTATCTCTTGTTCTGTCCTACTCACTCTTGCTGATTCTCTTACTCAACCTTTATATGTCGTTCTCACTCACCTTCTCTCTCATTCTCACCTTATATTCCTTGTTCCCCCCCTCTGTCTATTTTTTTTCCGGTGGTGAGAGGAGTACCAGGAGGTGGTCGAGTGGGGAATCAACAACGGGCAACTGCTGCATCCTGCTGACAGACAGACGCATACGGACAGACGGACGGACAGACGGACACCTGTGCGAGGACACCTCATCATGATAGAGAAATGAGTTGGCACTAAAAATGTAACAATAACAGCTTAATGTTAACCCACTCAGGGGAAGGTGAATGTCTCTGATATTTCGGTGCCCAACATGGCGCACGTTACAATTCTGAATCTCAGTCTAAAGTGTGCTGAACTGTTTTTACTGTGTAAGTTGTTTCAAAATCATTGGTATGAATTCGATTCCTTATGATAATGATGTGTAACAAGAGCACAGAGTAAGAGAGTAAGCTGACGGACGTCTATAGTCCATCCATGCCCTCCTCCGTGTGCTACTCACGCAGTTGACTACAATACGTACCTGTAACAATGATTCATTGCTGGGGGAAAAAAAACATTTCACAGTATGTGTCATCCTGGGAGAGGAAGTGGAATGAGACGGCCCTGACATGGACTTATACGGCGAACACACCGTTTAACATCTTCACCGATAGCGGGTCAATTACCTGGGTGTAATTGCAATAATTCCAGGGCCGCTGTAGTCATGCTTGACAGTTTCCAGACCAGGTCCAATAATTGCAGGTTGATATGCAACTGGAAATCAAAGGCAGCGAGCAGCAGTAGAGGTGTGCGTTGGGCTATGACTCCCACAGTGGAACACTGGATAGCTAATGTAATAAAAGCTGGAGTTATTAGCAGAGTTGTGAATGGCAAATTGGTGTGAATGCCAAATCGTCAGGGTTAGGATTGAATAAGATGAGGTGGGGGGGAGGGAGGAGGCGGGGCCTTGGGAGTACGAGACAATAGAATGTTTTACACTAGAGCTAGTAGTGTAATTGTACAACTGGCAAAACTCCATATATATTGCCTCCTCTGTAATGTTTAATACAATTACTCTTTTGCAGGGGGGGGGGGGGGGGCTAGTCCAGCTTGTTGGTTGACACTTTGCATATGCATTTTGGAGGGGAGGTGTGTGTGTGTGGGGTGGAGGGGGGGTTGGTTGCTACACAAACACAATGTGATTGATCGCTGGCTCCATCGAGCTAGGTCCTAGCCTATCTAAGTGTTAGTGGAGGTTTCGTCTAAAACACCACATTGAGGGCTGCCGCTCTCCTTAATTGTGGACAATTTGAAACTGGAGAGAGTGAGTGAGGTTTTCGCCTGGGCTAACTGAAGTCCAGTGAGATTTCAGCATTCCTCCGCATGTCTCCGAATTCTCCAAACCACAAAGCGCACTCAGATTCCACAGTGATTTGCCAAAATACACGGTGAGGAATATTCCTGTTCCTATTCCAATAGCGCTACATTAGGATTTATGGTAGTGGAACATAAAGCACTCAGAGAGAGGATCTATAAATAGTTTCCTAAGAAACAACTCACTGGTACGGTTATTTGAAAGGACACCCCATTTCGAGACAGTCTCGCGAATGACCTTTCCATTGTTGTAAGGAAGTGTTAGAAACCACTGTCTAACATCGGCTGCGTTTGAACTGCCGTCAAAAAACGTGAATAACAACTCAAGGTAGGCTTCATGAAAGAGACGTCTGGAAGTGTATTCCTCACCGAGCATTGTGCTAAAGCAATTACGCTTCCTTAAACAGAGCGGGAGGGAGGGAGAACGTGGCCGTTGCGGTGCCATACAGCATAACTGCTAGCTATTGAAGCTAATAGGCAGGGAATCATGATAGATATCATACGAGTGGGCCGCCTGCAATGACTGAGGGGGGATTAATAAGCAGGAATGGGTTAATAGTGCATTAAGAGCCAGCATGGGGACGGCGGGAGAGCGGAGCAGACTCCTCTGAAGTCAGCTGTGAGTAATCAGTCCATGGTGCGCCTCTCGACTATAACCATAACAGAGCAAATGGACGTGAAAAATGGATAATGGTATGGACATAGAAGTGTGTTGGGGAGGACAGCAATAATAGTTGCCTAACACTCCCGTTCTCCGGGGTCTCCCAACGGGTTGTGGTAGTGATCTCAATATTAGAGGGAACACACACACACACACAAATGCACGCACAAAGACACGCGCACACATAGACACGCACACACACACACACAGACACACACACACACATACACATGCACACACAGACACGCACACACACACACACACACACACACACACACAGACACACACACATCACTGTCTCGGGTAGCCCAATTTTCTGAAACATTTCAGCCTTAAGGCCTCTCTCTCCCCTCTCTTTTTCCAATTTGGCACGTGGCCACACAATGTCTCGAAAATGTGAAGACATTTCACAGCTGTGGACATAGGAAAATACAGGGGGAAATGAGATTGTTGAAAACTTCTACGCTCCTGGCTTTGCACCGTTTGACTCCAGTGTGCGGTGGGCCGGAAATACAAACCATCTCGGTCCACGTTCAATATTTGCGTGGTGACATTCGGATTATGATCCCCTCATAGAAGTCCCCCATACTGTATTTAATCTGAATGTACATTCAGAGGGAAGAGATATTCTGCCGATTCTGCAGTTTTGCCATGACGGCGGTTATACATGAATGATAATCACGTGGAGTTATTAGGAGAAAAGCCCTTCTGTTAATAGAAATGTACTGAGTAAGGGAGCTCAGTGTGTATCTGTGTTTGTCTGTCCGTCTGTCTGTCTGTCTGTCTGGGGGGGCGATGGAGGGCTAAGCAGAGAATGGATCTGGAAGAAGGGAGGATGGAGAGATAAAAGCAGGGACTGAAGCAGAGAGTTGATAGAGGACGATGGAGAGAGATAGGGGCGAGAGGTTAGCTGCGACTCCTCTCTATTGCCTGATCTCGCCTACTGTTTAAAGATTTAGAGAGCGGGGAGCGACAGTCATCCAGAGACCCTGACAACCCTCATCTCTCCCTGTGTCCTCCCCGTGTCCTGATACACACCGTGGGGTGATACACTGAGCACAGAGGTTCGATGACAGCCAGGCCACAGCAAGATAAATCCTTCCGCCCATATTTTAGATTCAGCTTTATTGTCATTGCAGAGTACCAGACAACCAGACAGTACCAGACAACCAGACAGTACCAGACAACCAGACAATGAAATGCATAATCAAGTCCCAACAAGAGAACTCCTCTCTTTCAACTTGGACGTGAACTTTGTTTGACTGTTAAAACTATTGTGTATTGTGTTGTTATTACTGTATTTATTTTATTGCTGTGATTATATATCACTGCACTCTCCATATCCAGGAAACGCTGCAAAATCGAGAAGGTTTACTCTGAGAAAGTCACATAAAAGTAATATCATTTCATTCAACGTTCATTACGAGGCTTAGTTTTATGGGCAGGTCAATAAACGAAAATAAAGCGACTATAAGTAAAGCTGTGAGGTTGAAGGTATATATGTACAGTATGTTGTTGAGAACACAACAACCTCTCTGTGGTGAATCTGAAATAAGACGGCGCCATGGCTCCATGACTTGGACTCACTGGCATGGTGTTCTTCGATTCAACTGAATTTCCAAAGGAAAACATTGTTGATACCTCATTGGCCATTTTGGCCACCCTGTCCAGACCCTCCCACACATCCACACAAGGACCCTGCACCCAGAAACAGGAGCGGGTGGTGCAGAACATTAGGGACAGAGACACACACAGCGAGAGTTTTTACAATCCAGCTCTCTAGGGGAACGGAAAAGCAACATACAACCCGTTATAATGGGTGAAA
>NC_137692.1:15460306-15471017 GCF_963989245.1 Nansenia antarctica | reverse complement strand
CCTCACCCTCTTTCCGCCTGCGTCTGCACACTCCATCCACAGCTCAGTTGTCAGAAAAACGAGGCGACTCCAATTGAGTTCATGTGACACGACCCGGCATGGCGGCTAAAGCAAATTCTACACAAACCAGGGATGCAAATCTGTCATATCCCCAAGTTATGGAGTATGACAGTGGGGAGAGAGGAGGTTGAGGAGGGGGGAAGAAGAAGAGAGGGAGAGGAAGTGTGGGTGGTATCCTATTTCCTATTCTCCATAGGATCATAAGAATAATAATAATACCAAAAAAGCAAAACATCACAGATGTTGCAGTCCGGCTATCAGCAGCCACAAGCCCTGGCGCGAGACAACATGACAGGTGTAAGTTTCAGCAACTTAAACAGGCGGATTAAGCCACTAGTGCCGCTCTTCATATGCATTCCTTATGGGAGTTAAGGCCATTTGAAATGCAGGGCTAAAGGCAAGATTACAGAGCCACAGCCCCATGGAGAGAGGTGTGCTGCAACTAAAAGCCCGGATTTGAATAATTGTACAAGCTTAGAGCGCCGAATCAGCGCAGAACAGAACCAATGGATTATTGCAGCCAACTTTGGACGGCTTTGACTTGCTTCTGCCTCAATGAAATACTCCTACTCTACTGTGTGTGTGTGTGTGTGTGTGTGTGTGTGTGTGTGTGTGTTGAAGAGGAGGTGTGTGTGTGTGTGTTTGGAGGGGAGGTCTGTATGTGTGTCGTGTGTATATCTGTGTCCTCGCTACACTGTAAACATATGTGAAGGATGTGCTGGTACAAATCTCTATAATAACCTTGTGCTCTGTATGTGCGTGTGTGTGTGTTTGCGGGTGTGTCTGTGAGTCCATGAATGTGTCTCTGTGCCTATGAGAGGACCCTACAACAAAGTAACAAGTAGGAGCCACTCTTCCAGCTCTCTATATACTATGTCGACATCAGTTCAAGCTCACGGAGCAAAGTAGCTTGACGGAAGAAGGAAAAAGTGCTGAAGAGACACGGTACAAAAGACAAGAGAAAGGAGAGAGAACGGTTAATGAAAAGGAGGGTGCTAGTCCCATGTGGTTTGTCTGGAGAAATACAGTGCGCGGTTCAATTTGTTTAACCTGTTCCGGATAAATTAGAGGGAGAGCAGGCCTTGAGAGAGAAAGGTGTAGAGTGAGACAGAGGGAGAGAGAGAGGTGAGAGTGCATGCTCTCTGGTCTCTCTGTAATCAGTACTCTGGCGGTAGGTTGGTCTCTCAAGGTTCAGTTACATCAACGCCATGTTTATTTCATGCAGCCAATCGTGATAACCGTGTTATTATCCTTGCGATACACGTCTTGCGCGTGCGACTGTATCTCACGCATCTTGATTCCTCATCTTGCTTTCGCTAAAGTAAGACGGGGAGTGATATAGGGAAGGAGATGTGTGAGAGAGAGAGAGAGAGAGAGAGAGAGAGAGAGAGAGAGAGAGAGAGAGAGAGAGAGAGAGAGAAAAAAGAACACACGGGCAACTGTTACGAAGGTAATTTAGGTAGTGTCAACGATCGAATCCCACACAGACCAATGTGCTCAGAGACCCCGAACGTATGCAAAGCAGAGGAGCTACGTCCTCACATTTTAAATGGTGTGACCAACACTTTGGATATAGCCAATAACAACACCTGCTTTAAAGCGGACACACAGAGAATGAGAGAGAGAGAAAGAGAGAGAGAGAGAGAGGAGAGAGAGAGAGAGAGAGAGAGAGAGAGAGAGAGAGAGAGAGAGAGAGAGACAGACAGAGAGAGAGATTGAGGGAGGCAGAGAGGGGAAACACCAATTGCAACACTTAAAGAATCCCTCCCAAACGTACACCCGCTTAACGGTACACAAACACACAGTTGCACGAAATAGAAACGAAAATGTAAACTCTCTCGTATCCTCTAATCCCGACATAGTTGTTTGTGTCGTGATGATGTTGTGTTGTCATGACAACTCACCTGCCCTTAACAGAACAGGAAATTGATTCTCTACATGAGAGGTCGAATTAAGTGTGGCTACTGACAAGATACTAGGCTACATCCACATTCCAGTCAATCACTAACCTGTTTTACTCTCTGTGAAGAAGAGACACACGAACCAGACAACTCACTTCTTTAACAAGTGTGTTACTCTACTGTTGTCTCAACTACCCCAGGTTAGAAAATGCAGACACAGTGGTTAAACTTTGATGAGGTTGGGCCAAGTGTGTAGCCTAGATATTTGAGAATTGAGCCTGTCAGGTATTCCATGTCTCAGCTTCAGTTGTACTTCGGGGAGGGCAAACGGAGATATGAAGTCAAAAAGTAAGTAGCCTTGTGTGCCGTAACACACAAACCAGAAAGGCCCATAGGGCAGGAAACCTATCTCTTGTTTCGGAGGCAGCTTGATGTACAGCCCCCTGGACAAGATGCTCATGGTGATATACTAGACCCCCATTGGCTTCACCCCCATAACACACACCACTTTTCCCCTCCCTTCACCTAGCTCTCCCTGAACCCCTCAAGTCCTCATCCTATCTCCCCCCCTAACTGTGAGACTTGGGGTATGCATCTTTAAAAGTGAACTTTTTAAAAAGTAACTTTATTGACTGGTCAATGTACATTGTCAAAGAAGTCTGGAGTGCAGTGTACCTGAAACCCATGTGTCTTGTGTCAGGAATATGTTACATTTCTCCCCTTAATCCCATTGGTTCTCTACGGTACATGTGCAAGCATAGCTGCTCACCGGGCCTACACTGCCCCTGTAACAGCAAGGGATGAAATAGAATATGAAACGGTGAAATATGAAGAAGATAATACAGATGTATACTGTATGTATTTGACAATAGGGTCACTGCTAGCAATGTACATGTTCTGACTTGCAGTGCTCAAGAATGACAGAGGGAAAAAAGTTCAGTTCATCCCTGACTGAACATAGTTTGCTATCTATAGGAGTGTCATGGTAATTATAGTGATTAACTCATTTTAGGAAGTTCAAAACTGTTTGAGGGATATTCAGTTGACTGTGTGGAGAGACGGCGTATGTTCTGTAGAGCAGCGGTTCTCAACTGGTCTGGCCTTGGGACTCACATTTTCCCATGGTCATATAGGATTTTGAAAAGAAATAAAGAAATTAAATGTAATTGGAAACCAAACAAATGTATTTCTCAAAAAGGGGCTAGCAAACACATATACACAATGTCATCATGACTTACATTTTTCATGACTTTTTTTTTACATAAAACAAACAAATGCTGTTCATCCCTGCATTCAGAGCACATTACTCTAGCAATAACAAACTGATCCTGATTAATAAACTGATGAGTATGAACATCACAACTGTGTGCTGCTGATCCAGGTGAATATGAATACAATGAATATCATAACTGCATAACTGTTACACACATCATTTGATAATCTCTCAGAGTAGGCCTACTAAAATTGGCTGTTTTCACTCAACAGGCATTTGGGGAAGCTAATGAGATCGTTGGGGGATGTGCTTTACTCCTGATAAGAGTTTCAAAGTCTGATGGTAGACAGAGCTACTCTCAGATCATGCACAGTTTCCAACCTGTTCCTCTGCTTTGAGCTGACTTGAGCTGGACCAAAGCTGAGAAGCCACTTTTGCACAGATAGGTAGCACTGAATGGTAGGACGATTTGGACTGCATGAGTGGCGAGGGAAGGATACTCTCCCATCAAATCGTTGCACCAGAACTGGGTGGGAGGCTTACCTCACCGAATTTCTCTTTCAGCGTCTGATCACATGACAGCTTCACCAGGTGATTCTCTTCATTGCTTGGCGACGTGACGCTTTCCATGTCAATTTCGAAGGGAATGACCAGTGATCATCTCTATGTTTCTCTGGGAAGTAGTCGTGAAACCGAGCTTGCAGCTTAGTGAGATGTGCTGTGAGAATTCTTTTCAGGGCGTTTTTGACTGCTGTGTCCAGCTGTTGTGCTTCATGACCAACGTTGGGAAACAGGTCAACAAGATTTACCCACAACGGGATCTTCTTTTTAAACACAGAGATTTCCTCAGACTGTTCAACAATACTGTGCCCCCTCCCTTGCATAGACATGTTTAATGTGTTAAGGTGCACGAACACATCAGGAACACATCAAGATACGCACCTCGTGTTAGACAGATTTAGTTGCCAAACAGCTCAGTATAAGGCGGGTTATTCTCTGAAAGGAAGGCTGCGATTTCTTCCTAAAAGTTTGTAATAGCATGACACAGCTTTCCACTCGATAGCCAGCAAACTTCCGAGTGATCCAACACCAATACGTGCTCAGAGCCCAGGTCTTCGCACAGATTTGTAAAACAAATGTGGCTGTTCTTTGCCAACGGTTTCATTCCCTTTTTTATCAACAATGTACATAAATCCATATTTTACACACTCTGGGTCATATTTGCGCTTCATCATATTCAGCTACAGCTCAAATTTCAGGTGACAGGCTACTCAATCCAATGTTTACGTGACCATGGCAATGGCTAGCCTACTGCACTGTCTTTCACGCACGTCTGTCAAAATAAAAGTCTGATATCAGATACCTAAGCACTATCCGCTTGTTAAGTCTGACGTCAAAAGTGACGTTTAACTATTTCCGAGTCCAAACCAGAAATTCTCCGCACCAGAGTACCTCTGAACTACAGCGGTAGAACAGGGGAGGCTGGTTCATTAGGGGCAATTGTGCAATGCCCCACCAAAGGGAGAAGAGAGAGATTTTTTTTCTATGACTTCTAGACAGTGTTGCTTCTGAATATCATAGTCCAATCAGCTAGTGTTCTGTGGAGTATATCATAGTCCAATCAGCTAGTGTTCTGTGGAGTATGTTCCAATCAGCTTCAAGTCCCGCCCCTTTCGGGGCAACTTTCAGTCTACTCGAAGTTGCACTAGGCTGTTCTCGTAGACTTGCATGTAAAATCTATTTTGGTAACTTCAGGCCATTCGGTCGATTGTCTATGGGGTTTTGGGACATGCACAAAGAATCGTACGTGCTTACGTCATGTCCGGCGTCACGTTCGTGACGGTAAAACCGAGGATTTACGAGGGGTTGGAATGAGAAGAAAACATGGCTAGCGGGATGTGAAGTAACAAATGCGTTGTTCTGCTTTCCACTACCGGACTTTGTAAACAAATTGAACAAATGGATTAGAAGGAGGCATCTTTTGTTCCCAACTTGATATTGCAACTGGACCTATTACCGAAGTCAAACTTGTGTAAGTAAGTGAATCATCTGTCCTTCAGTCATGATAGGAAAACCAAATCGATGCTGGGAGAAGGAATGGCAGACTGTATTCTGATTGTATCTTCTATGCTCTTTGTATGTTTCTATGCTCTTTGTATGTTTCTATGCTCTTTGTATGTGTCTTGGTGTAGGAGAAACGTAGGACCACGTTGGAAACAAGTGTTTCGGTACACGTTGACGTGTAGAAACTGTAGAGAGAAAATTGTAGAAATTGTAGAGAAAACTGGGGGGGTAGAGGTGATGAAGAGGTCTGTACAGGGGGGGGTAGAGGTGATGAAGAGGTCTGTACAGGGGGGTAGAGGTGATGAAGAGGTCTGTAGAGGAGGGTAGAGGGGATGAAGAGGTCTGTACAGGGGGGTAGAGGTGATGAAGAGGTCTGTACAGGGGGGGTAGAGGTGATGAAGAGGTCTGTACAGGGGGGTAGAGGTGATGAAGAGGTCTGTACAGGGGGGGTAGAGGGGATGAAGAGGTCTGTACAGAGGGGTAGAGGGGATGAAGAGGTCTGTACAGGGGGGTAGAGGGGATGAAGAGGTCTGTACAGGGGGGTAGAGGGTATGAAGAGGTCTGTACAGGGGGGTAGAGGGGATGAAGAGGTCTGTACAGGGGGGTAGAGGGGATGGAGAGGTCTGTAGAGGAGGGTAGAGGGGATGGAGAGGTCTGTAGAGGAGGGTAGAGGGGATGGAGAGGTCTGTACAGGGGGGGTAGAGGGGATGAAGAGGTCTGTACAGGGGGGTAGAGGGGATGAAGAGGTCTGTAGAGGAGGGTAGAGGGGATGAAGAGGTCTGTAGAGGAGGGTAGAGGGGATGAAGAGGTCTGTACAGGGGGTAGAGGGGATGGAGAGGTCTGTACAGGGGGGTAGAAGGGATGGAGAGGTCTGTACAGGGCGTAGAGGGGATGGAGAGGTCTGTACAGGGGGGTAGAGGGGATGGCGAGGTCTGTGGAGGTGGGTAGAGGGGATGGAGAGGTCTGTAGAGGTGGGTAGAGGGGATGAAGAGGTCTGTAGAGGTGGGTAGAGGGGATGAAGAGGTCTGTACAGGGGGGTAGAGGGGATGAAGAGGTCTGTACAGGGGGGTAGAGGGGATGGCGAGGTCTGTACAGGGGGTAGAGCTATTCTCATGCTAAAATTGACTGTAAATCCAGATTTTAAAGTTGATATTCTTCCCCGTGGAGCATGCCCCCATAACCTGTGCCCCACCCAAACATTTTAGCACCAGCCGCCACTGCGGTAGAATGACAGTTCAATCGTTTTTTAGACTCGGATCTATTCATTCAACAAGGGACACAGCACTTTCCCGTTTTCTCCATATTGTCAGGGTATTTGAGCCTCGGAAAAGCGCTATATAAATATAATTAATTATTATTATTATTTCTCCATTTTGAAGACAGCGCCTCAGCCAACGTTGGACCCGGAAACACGTCACGACTTAACAAGCGGATAACTATTTTTGGCTTTCCTCGTGTTCAAATAAATGTCATTCAGAACGAGTCTGCGACCCACTTTCCGGGTCACGACCCCACCAGTCGAGAACCACTGCTGTAGAGCATAACGAGTAAAAAAAAAAAAAAGAGCCATTTTAAGCTTTAACTGTCCCACTCCCTCTTTTTTGGTGGGGTGGGGCGGGGGGGAGACAGACAGAGGGATGGCATGTTGCTCTCTCCTATCCACTCCACCCTCCCCTTTCGCTCCCTTTTTCAGCAGTCTATCAGATACATGTTAATCCATCATCATATTTGAAAGAGAGGAATTGGGTGTGATAATGACTTGGACCGGAGTTTGGACACACACACACACACACAGACACACACACACACACACACACACAAACTCTCCCCAAACACACACACACACACACACACACACACACACAAACTCTCCCCAAACACACACACACACACACACACACACACACACACACACAAACTCTCCCCAAACACACACATCTTTCTATCCACACCTGAGTGAGCTTTGGCCCCCTGCTGTGCCAGCTGCATATTGCAGTGGGGGCAGCGCCAGGCCTGTCGGGGCAGGGGCTCTGGGCCCAGTACCCAGGTACTGGGTAGTGGGTCTCAGAGTACCTGCTCCTGTGCTGGGTCTCAGAGTGCTCCTGGGCTGGGTCTCAGAGGGGCACCAACCCGGACGGGCAGCCGGGGTGGTAATAGAGTAAATAACTCAAATGAGACGGAGTGTGAATTACTTCTCTCTGTGCTGTCTGATGGGCTTGGAGGGGACCTGCTGTGAAACTGTCTGGGGGTCCCACGGAGAGAGAGCTCTGAATGAGGGTCTGGCGGTATGGGCGGGGGGTGGGAGTGTAAGGGGTGTTTGTGAGAGGGTGTTTAATACAGGTGCTGATGGAAGAGGTTTGGGGAGAGAGATATCTGCAACGGCACGTTTGAATGGCCCTGGACTGTGACATACACAAATACACACACACACACACACTCACGCACACACACACATACACACACACACACACACACACATACACACACACACACACACACACACACACAAACACAGTCATACTGGCATGAATCCTTAACGTTTAACTGTTGAATAGGTACCGTACTTTTCTCTCTCTGCGGATATCAGTGGTAGCATTGCGTTTTTGCAATCTATGTACATTTCATAACAAATACTGTAACAGTCACCTCTGATATTTCTCATTACAATCCTGGATCCAGACAATAAAAAACTCCTCTAAACTCATTTACACAACGGCACACAAGCAATTTCAATGCAAAGCCCTGATTGAAAATACCAAAAATGAACCTGAAACACTAGCTTCAAAGAGGAACCATGCCACTGCAGCTAATGCAACCCAAAATATATGAATATATTTCCCTCATTTAGTGACCTCAAAACCAGGTTGTATGGTCATTCCTATTCAGTGGCACTGCTCATGTTCAGAGTCAACTCGACACCACTGGCTTCTGAACAAAGACTTCAGTGACAGTCCCTCGGTGTAGGAAAACTCTGCTTATCATTTCAAAGAGACGGGAGCCCCCTTCGACTCCCCGACTACAAACCCGCAGACAGGGGTTTTGAGCAATTGCTAAACAAAAAGAAGTTGCTGAAGTCCTACCACCTATAACACGGTGCCCGCTATCTGTATGCAATGTTTTTTTTTGGGTGGCAGTTGGGAGAAGGAGTGGCTTTTGAATTTGTGATCTTGTCCCGACCTTCCGCCTCATGCATTATGCATCGTCAGTATATACACAGTTATGAAAGTTTAATAGAGGAAAAACTCCTGCAGCATGTCTTGCAGTTGGGGGCACTGAGACAGTCTAATCTTTAATCAGTGCTTTCGTGCTGGGGGAGTGGGTGGGGGGTGGGGAGTGGGTGGGGGGTGGGGGGTGGGTGGGGGGGTGTGGGGGCAGTTTGGGGATGGGACACGTTTCTACTAACGGCGCTGTGATCTTTCAAAAAAGCCTGCAGAGGGACGGCCATCGGAGGAGGTGAACATGTCTCTCTCTCTCTCTCTCTCTCTCTCTCTCTCTCTCTCTCTCTCTCTCTCTCTCTCTCTCTCTCTCTCTCTCTCTCTCTCTCTCTCTCTCTCTCTCTCTCTCGTCTCAGAGCCTCCCCCCCTACAGTTGATGCCCTTCATCACTAACACAGGGAGGCCTGAACCTTGACCCCCTCCCAGCTCACCCATCCCCCCATCACAGCAGACAGTTCCTCTAGCTCACTAGCTGTGGCAAAGGACAGCCGGACAGTAGCGAAATAAAATCTCCATATAGCAATTATCTGTATTTGCACCCTCACCACATGGGTATATGATTCCCTTTACTCTTCTTTTAATTCTTTTTAAGGACTAAGCTCCTTATACAACCGCTAAATACATCTCTATTGGTGGTTGCAGATCTCCTAGCTTTCTGAACACAGGATCTGGTTTCGATCCACAATATGCCGGTACGCCGGTGCGAGCGGTATTTGGTTTGAGGTGTACCAACATTCAAATAAGCATATCTTCTTCAATTATTTCATTGTATAACATATCATTTGAAAGCTTACAATCTGCACTTTCATAATCTCTAAAAAAACGAAAAATGACCTTGGCCTACTTGGGGACTTTTTCACCAGACCCTGTCACATATTGTACTGTAGACTGTGTCCCTCCGAATGTTTATGCTGTTCCTAAAGTTTCCATTACGTCTCTCAGATGTTTGGCAAAGTAACTGTGTGTGTGTGTGTGTTTTATTGTTACGTCACATTACACAAGTGTAAGAGAGTAAAATGATTAGGCATTGCAGCACAAGACAATAAAGCAATAGGCATAATTCAAGATAAAAAAGTGACAATAGTACAGGACATAAGTGACAAATGAGACAGGATACAATTAGCAGTATCCAGACAATTAGGGGACAATAAGACAATAGCCATAATTTAAAATAAAAAAGTGTAGTAGTGGCTGTGAGCTTAAGGTTTAGGTAGTCCATATACATGGGGTGTGCTTGGGGATAATAGTCGATTGTCTACAGTAGGTTTGTTCATGAGCCTGATTGCCTGGGGGAAGTAGCTGTTGGTTAGCCTCTGAGTTTTGGCCCTGAGGCTCTGGAAGAGGCTTCGCCTTTTGGACAACATCGGTTCAAACAGGCTGTGGTTGGGGTGGCTGGGATCTCTGATGATCCTCCGGGCTTTTCTGACACACCGTTTGTTGTGTATATCCTGGATGGAGGGAAGCTCACATCCACTGATGCGCTGGGCTGTCTGCACTACCCTGTGTAGCGCTCTGCGGCTGAGGGCAGTGCAGTTTCCATGCCAGGCAGTGAAGCAGAGTCAGAATGCTCTCGGTTGTGCATCTGTAGCGGGCCTGCAGGATCTTGGACCCCATGCCAAACTTCCTCAGCCACCTGAGGAAGAAAGAGGCGCTGTTGTGCCTTAACACTAGAACAGCCATGCGGGGTACATTTGACCCCTGTGAGTAAAGAAAATGTTTATATCTTTGCACTTGATCAAATTTCAGGACCCTCCTTTCATGACTTTTCCTAGATATGTGCGTTCTACCAGCCAGTATCCTTACATTTTCAAAATCACATCAGGATAAGCTAATATAAAGCTTTTTTGCCGTTTCTCTGTGTAGGAAGCAGGTTAATTTACAAGCGGCCAACTAGTGGTCGTTGTGTGTAAATAGCAGCTTGAGCATAGTAAAGAGGTAATTTGACCCCCGAGGCGGCTCTTTTAGCAGTTAAAAAAGACACGCCTGTTCTAGTGTTAACCACCACCTGTTTGGTATGCACGTCCCAGATGAGGTCATCGGAGATGAAGACACCGAGGAACTTACAACTGCTGATCCTGTCTACGGCTGGCCCGTTGATGTGGGATGAGGTCCTGTTCCCGACCGTTCTTCCTGAAGTCCACCACCAGCTCCTTGGTCTTGTCAGTGTTGCGAGAGAGGTTGTTCTCCTGGCTGTACTGAGCCAGGTGGTCGACCTCTCTCCTGTAGGCCGTCTCATCGCCGCGTCGGTGATCAGGCCG
>NC_137692.1:15445306-15450306 GCF_963989245.1 Nansenia antarctica | reverse complement strand
GCTCAGTCGGGTGAACTTGTCATGCCACCACCAACACACATTAACCAAACCCAGTGTGCCACTAGACTCTGCCAAGAAAAGCAGACAAGTGCTCTCTTTGCCTCTAATTTCCTTCAACATAGCTAATACACAAACCCTCCCAAAATGATGGTGATTATCAAGGCATCTGATCAACATAATGTCATTATTGTTGTATCTCCCCATCACTATAGTCATAGTCTCAGCCCTCATGTATCATGCCACCCAATCCCTTTGGTGTTCTACTAAACCAGCTCTTTTCCCTTCTTGTTTTTAGTTTTTTTTCCTAGCACCAGGGGAGCCCCCCCTCCCAAATTTCGTTGTATGGTACCTGTACTATATCAATGACAATAAAGACCATTCATTCATTCATTCATTCATTCATTCATACTACTAAAATAGACTTTATTGTTTACAGTAAAACACTGTCTTTACATTGCCATGATTGTTTGTATATGCATAACACATCCCTTTAAATTGCCTTTAAACACAACGAATGTAACTGAAACGCTGTTTAGAAAAAAATATAATTTACTCAGCATTATCCAACCCCAGAATGTTTGCAATGAACGCCTCGTATCAAAAAGCCTGCTGTGAACACTTTCTTTCTTCTTTTCAGAATGAAAGGATTATTGATGATTTGTTTTGTTTGCATTGGAATCTGTTCCCCTTAAGGGCTTCCATTGAACTGTGCTAAGGCACGACGTGTATCACCTTCACACATTCTCTGTTTCTCTCTCCCTCCTTTTCATCTAAATACAACACTAAATACAACAGCTACTTAATGTCTTTCTTTGATACGGCATCTGTTTGATGTTTCTCAAACAAAAGCAGAAATATGCTACTATGTATAATAGGCTTTAAGATGTAATATGTAAATCAAACAAACCAAAATAATATATAAGAGAATAATACATTAATGAATAATGATATATCGGCATCTACAGTACACTTACAGTGCATTATGTACTGTACGAAATGACATGCATGCCATTATTCACAGCTGCATACGTACATAAATTATACATACATACAGTATATACTGCGCACACACAACGCATGCATTAATGACCACAGAAAAAAGTGCTGACTGGTGATAGGGGGGTCCCGGCCCCCTCGACAGTGGGACTGAGCCCAGAGAGAGAGACCCCCAGACAGGGAGAGACAGTACTAATAGGGGGATGGGGGGTATCAGTACTATGGCAGTGGGATCCGAAGGGAAATTAGCCAGCACTTAGCTCCACACATGCACAGCAGCCTCAGCTGGGAGCCAGGCCATAAGATGCAAGCATGGAGGACATGAAAGAGATACTCGCTGCCCCAGAGCCACAGAGCCTTTCCACTACACTACTGTAACAGCCCTCGCAAAGGGAGATGTTTAAGAGTGTGTGTGTGTGTGTGCGTGTGCGTGAGTGTGTTTGTGTGTCCGTTCCGAGTGCGTGCGTGTATGCGCGCATGTGTTTGTGTACTCTCAAAAGTGGAGGGTTTTTCGAACAAAATGTCCAACAACATCAAACACTCGGAGGGAATGGGAGATGTGAAAAACTCACATCGTGAACCGAGTCTTCAAAGGGCCCACTTCTCACCCTTTGACTAATGTCCTGAGGACATGAGCACACACACACACACACACACACATACACACACTCACACACACACACACACACACACACACATCCCCTATGAGTCAGGGGGTCATGGCAAACACAAGCCCTGGGTGTAGCAGCAACACAGCCTTTCTGAAGAGGAAAAGAAGAGAGTGATGGAGGAGGAGGAGGAGCAGGGGGGGTGTGGGGGGGGGGCAGTGTGGCTTGGCTGTGTGGGGGCAGTGTTGCTAGGCTGTCTGTTGAGATGCCATTCCACCCTGTAACAGTATAAGAACGAATAGCCGGTGTACATAAATAAACATAAATGTGAATGTATCTTCCAATGATAAAAATGGCCTTCATGTGATATCTCTCTTACAATCCTAATCTAATCAATGAATAATCTTGGGGTTTTAGATTATGGTTTAAGAGACTCTTAACTTTCGGTTAAGTTTCGGCATATCTGTGTCTGTAAAGATACTTGAATATGAGTGTGTGTCTGTGTGTGAGTGCGTGTGTGCGTGTGTGTGTGTGAGTATGTGTGTGTATGTTTGCGTGTGTGTGTCTATGTGAGTACGTGCATATGTGTGTGTGTGTGTGTGTGTGTGTGTGTGTGTGTGTGTGTGTTTGAGCCCACGGCCCAGCAGTAATTCTGTGTTTATCAACTCTTTATTATGGCTCGCATCACCATCTACAATGGGAGCATCTGCTCATTGCCTAGCCGGTGCATGGGGCAAATTGCTTTTACAGGGAAACAGCTAGCGCAGGGACACTCAACGACGGAACACATATCAAGAAGCCCGCTCTGGCCTATTTACCAAGGCTGTTATCTGCCACACGCCATATTCAGAGAAAACACTTCTTTTTTTTAAGGGGATCAAATAATTAGCCGGCACTGGTATAGCGTGAGGAGGAGACACGAGTGCGATTGGTGAATTAAAGCAAGGTCTTTTTGATTGGTTGAAATCCAATCAAGTCAAAAAAGCGTCCTTTATGGGCACCTGAAGCCGCAGAGTAAAAAACAAATATCACATCTGGCCACCACGATCCGTAATTTATCTACTTTGCTCTCAAAATTAACATCCCGGTGATCCGGCAATTGAGAAACAGTGGGAAGCAGCAAAATAGGAGGATTCCTATCTCCTCTCTCACATTTAGCATATTAACTCTCCTAACCGGCAAGAATAAAGAGAGGCAAGTTGGAGAGAGAAGCACCTAGCAGGGGGAAAAGCTAAGTAGCCTCTCAAAAGGCTTTATTCAACAAAGAAAATGAGCCTATTGCTAAGATCTAATGGGAAATGCAGAACCAAACATGTCGTACGCCCATGAATCGGAAAACGTAATGAAACCAATCCATTGCATTTAGAAGTATTGCTTTGTAGATAATAAGATGACAGTGAAACTATACAAATAGGTAAACACAATGTGATCGGCAAGATTTCTGCCAGGATCAGGACGTGCCAGTGATTCACATTATGTACCGTACAGCTAGGCATGTCTTAGCTATTCTCCACATTGAAGAAAAATGGAAAGACCTGGAAAAATCGCACTGCAAAGTTACTTCCTACTTTCAGTAAATCCCCCAATTTCTAATATGCAGTTTCAGGGTAGTACAATTGCAAAAAAGGATGACATTGAAGATAGTTTTATATGATGTGAATCAAATTAATCGATCATGGGAAATATCAGATTCCGCTCACTGCAGTCAAATCAAATTTAAAGTAATCATACTGCTATGTGTCAATCAGACCTGGGTGGAAAAGGGATGGATTCTGGCTGTGCTAGATTTAGCTCATCTGGTGGGTTGGACCACCATGGAAGTAAACACTCATTGATGCTTGTAACATAATAAAACATGAAAAGTGACGTATGTACTTGTAAGGTAATAATTAATTGTATTTATATAGCGCGTTTCCAAGGTTTTTCCAAAGGCTCAAAGAAGGTACAATGAAGGTACTGGGAAAAAAGGACTGGAACCCTTCTCTCTTGATCTCAGATCATGTTAGGATGACGAGGCGTGTGTGTGTGTGTGTGTGTGTGTGTGTGTGTGTGTGTGTGTGTGTGTGCGCGTGTGTGTGTGCGTGTGCGTGTGCGTGTGTGTGTGTGTGTGTGTGTGGTGTGTGTGTGTGTGTGTGTGTGTGTGGTGTGTGTGTGTGTGTGTGTATGTTTGTGTGTGTGTGTGTGTGTATGTGTGTGTGTGTGTGTGTGTATGTGTGTATGTTTGCGTGTGTCTTTATGTGATCTGAGGCTGTCAGGAGAAGTCGTTACACGGGGAGGCATGCCTCAGCGTGATTGGCTGACACCAGTCCAGATATTTCTGTGGGGATGACGGTGGGAACAGCTCAAGAATCTTTGACATTCACGGAGGTGCTGTCCCCTACGGTTACGCCGCAGCACAGCGTCGAGCGATGCCATCACGACCCACCCACCCATACCCACCCACCCCCAATCTGTTCGGTGGTCACCACTGCACCAGGGGGCATGGGGTTGGGGAGTGGAGGAGTGGGGGGGGTGCAGGGCTGGGGGGGAAGAGCTGTGACAGGTTAGGATAGTATGATGGGCATGCATCATAAATAGCAGTTTTGGTTCACACACACACACACACACATACATATATGTACATGCACAAACCATACACACACACACACACATATGTACATGTACAAACCACACACACATGCATGCACGCACACATGCATGCACGCACGCAGGCACACACACGCACATACACACACACACACACGCACACACACACACACATATCTTCAATCACTACCTATGAATGCTAACTCACAGACAAACCTAAGCTTCAAACACACCCCTCCCCTCCCCCCCACACACACATTTTTTAAAGAGGTCTGAGATACAAAGGATTGCAAAACCTCATTCCAAGAACCATCAAAACATATGATCACTGCTATTCTTCACTATATGCACACACCGATCTCACTCACTACATTAAGAACCCATAACCATATACTTGTAAAACCTGAATAGTACTGTATTAGGGGTAGATTTACCATTCTACTAAAAACCTACAGGGCTCCAGAGAGTGAAATTCATATACTCCCGGTCAGTAATATACTGCTCACCTACAGTAGTAGTCCCAGCCTTCTGCACGGAGTCATGATTGAACAGTATATTCCATACGTTGTATTCACGTCAGGACTCTACCTTATTAGGTCGGAGACTCCCCCCGTAGTAAGATCCAGGCCCCACAGGGACCTCAGCTCATTCTGTGTCTACGGCCCCATCTCTACCCCATCTCCATATGCCGGCGTGCTGCGTGTGCTGTGTGCTGGCCGTATATATATATCTCCATATGCACAGTGTCAGTCACAGTGTCAGGTGCTGGTCTTTATCTCCGCTCCGTGAGTCCCTCGCAGGCTCTTCTGT
>NC_137692.1:15425306-15442806 GCF_963989245.1 Nansenia antarctica | reverse complement strand
GGTATACTGCTGGAATGACAAAGGCAACAACAACAATATTCATGGAACAGGGAGACCATTTTTACTGTCATGTATTATTCCATTATAATGTCTCGATTCCAATTTGAAAAAGAGGCGAGATTAAAAGTATCTTATTGCTTTTGTATATTTGATTTCTTTAAATATAGCGCTACTTATTAAGAATTGATGAATCCAGTTTTAGAAATGTGAGCTTTGATAAGTTGATTTTCACTGTAATTACACAGCTAAGTTTCTTGAATATCTGAAACACCAGCCACTATTTCTAACCAGGACATTCACAGAGTGTAAGGGATATCTAACAAAGCTGGAAAGAATTGGACATTAGCTCTGAAACCCTGAGGCGTTATTGGCAGAATCAAGTTCTGATAAGAAATAACTTACATTATACCATTAGCATATTCCAATAGTTAATTTCAATAAGAATCATTATTATAGTTTTTTTTTCATTGTTATTCCTTTCTGAATACAATACCATCTGAGACAATACCCTCCGACTTGAGACTGGCCGCCACCCTCAAAGATGTTTGCTTTTAAAAAGTGATGAATGCAATCAGAGAAGGAGATTCAGAGGGAGAAATTTAACATTGATGAAATGTAGTTTTGGTCCATATTTGGGGGAAAAGTCGGGTCTATGTTTAATATAACAGATATAAAGAGCTTACCTTTATCAATAATGTTCATCGATATCGCAAACGATTCATTAGATTCCATTCTAAAAGTCCATATCGGTTTTTTCATCGCCCGGTAAACACAGTGCGAGTCACAAGCCCTTGGCAGAGAGTGAATTTGAGATTTCTCACAATGTTCTAGCTCTATTTACTCTGACACAGTAACATATATTTTGATTCTGACACTTCTACAGTCACCCCACAGGTGTTAGCTTTCATTTGATACCAAGATCATTATGAAGGCCCTTGTGATTGTGGAGATATTCTATATTCACTGTGGGCATGTGATTTCGAGCAGAAAACCTGAAAAATGGCATCGATAAGATATTGTGTTGAGGTAATGGCTTGTAAACAGCACTACCTGAGTGCTCTAAATTTCATTTTTATGTTGTTGCCGTTATAAACCATATAGCATATTATGTAAAAATGTGTTTTAAAAAAACGAAAAACAGAACTTCAGCGTGGCAACAGAGGGCCTACAAAACCTACATTCTGCACCTTTGAAGAAATGCGACGGGATAACAATCAAACTGTCACAAACAAAATTCCAAAATAACAAAAGCCAGGTTTGCATTATGGATGCATCACTCAACACAACACAAAGTAGCGGATGAGAAGGTAAAAACAGGCCTAATGATGGGAGTGTGTCATCCGCCTGTGTCTTCAAAGTGTCTCTCCCTCGCTAAGGCAGAAAACAAATGGGAGAGAGAGGCGCTAAATCCTTGATGTTCTCTCCTCTAGAAAGGTACACATGCAAGTCGTTGCCTTTGTAGTAATGAGGGGAACATAAAACATAGATACTGTACGTGTGTGTGTGTGTGTGTGTATACTAGATTTGTGTACAATATGTGTGCTGAAATGGCAGATACAATTACGTCATTCACAGTCTTCTGACCGGCTTTCATTGCTCGGGTTATGTTCATCCTTAAATCTAATTCATACACAGTAAAATCATAGTCTGGGATAGTCTGGCTGCAGTGGACCTCCGTCAGTGTACAAGAGAGAGTCATGTAACTGTAACAGTAGCATATTCATATTACAGACGACACACTGTTGATCTGGGATGACGTGCAAAGCCACTCACAGAGAGAGGTCCTGTGAGTTTAATAGGAAGTGACAGAAAACAATACCAGATGGCCAATCAACCGACAGTGAGGTCTGATGTTACTGTGGGAACCAAAATGGCCTGTCAGAAGTATGACAACGTCATTTGTTGAGCGGCTACTCGAAAGACTTCGGAAGGGTTTGAGCTTCGCCAAACCTCTTTCCCTGCAGTCAGAGGAAATCTATAACAGGGGTATCTTCTGCATCTGTGGTTTTGAATGAGAGTTAATGCGCACATTTCTACCATTTGTCAACGAGGGGCTGAATTGACAGTGTAACAGGTACTATGACAATGGAAAACAGAGGACTGATTCTGCAGATGTAACAGATAAAGTATTGGCGCTGAGTTATGCAACGCATCCCTCTAGTTCCGTTATAGCTATAGTTATTATCATCAGTAATAATGATGTTATAGCTATAGTTCCATCAGTAATAATGAAGTTATAGCTATAGTTCCATCAGTAATAATGATGTTATAGCTATAGTTCCATCAGTAATAATGAAGTTATAGCTATAGTTCCATCAGTAATAATGAAGTTCTTGACGATCCTAATTCTGATAGGCCCGATAGCAACCCAGCTATAGTTATGCGGCACTCCCTTTTTTACTAATGTTTAGTTTACTCTCTTTCTCGTTCTCTCTCTCTCTCTGTCTCATCATCCCTCGATCATTTCCCGGCCTGCCCGTGTCAGAGAGGTTCAAAGTGAGCTTGTTAGAGATCTGCTTCAGACTAACTTACAGATGATTATTCATTTAGCTGCTTTATAGAACCCTGTCAGCCACAAGGACTCAATTAATTTGCCGAGGGACAAATCAACACACCATTTTTATTTTTTTCTCCCCTCTCCCCCTGGCTATAACACTCAATGTTGTCATGTTGGTCATAACCCAAGCACTTGTTGATAATAAATCCTCTGTCCTCCTTGGGTGTTTTAATTGGTACCTCCTTCATCTTTGTACATGTATGCACTCTGAAAATACATTCAGATAAAGCTTAATTAAGTTCTGCGTTCGTTAAGAACTTGACATACGCTCCAGAGGCGGTGAAAGAAGGGGAGAATGAGTCAGTGGTACAATCGCTGTTATCGGTATGTGGACTGCAGTGAGTTCATTTTTTCATGTTTCTTTTTTTGTTGTAGACTGATGCTTTCCTGCTATTAGTATTGTTGGCACTAGAGAAACCCATGACCACATGTCATGCATCAATGACTCACATAGAAGCCCATTCACAAGCGCATTGAGTTGCATCTTGTAAGAAATGCGCTATACAAATAACATTTGATTTGATCTGATAGAAGTTCATGCTGTTCCTAGTGTGCGTAAATGCTTAAATGCTTCAAATTAAATGACCCAATATTTAAAAATATTACTATATAACCCTACTGCTTGTAGAACAACAGCTTTCATCTACACAAATTAGCTCGATCAAGTTCAGTTTGCTAGCTCTGCCTCCCAATAGTGCGTATCCAACCAAAAGACGTGCAGGTGCTGATCAGGTGCTCCGCCATCCAGCAGGCGCCTTCGTCGGATTTGCTCGCCAACTCGAGATCTGACTCCGGTACGCCACAGCTCGTTTCTCGTTCACTTTAAATTACAATCTGTACTCGCGCCACTGTTGAATCTGCAGGCGGGCAGATTTCTTGGTACCCTGGCAACACATTATGGCTGAAATTATATGATTGGATAAAGGCTAAAGGCCAGCCCTCCAAATGGCTGGAAGCAGCGCAACCAAGAGGAAAGCTATGAAATGTAATACATATTTGTGAGAAAAATATATCAAAATTAAATGTATATTCTGATGATGTTTAGGCCAGCAGAGAAGGCCTTCCTGACGGCCCACCACTGCATTTTATAACACTTTTAGCAAATGTTATAATTTGCTCATGATCCTGACAAACTCCTCAGTCCCTGCCAGTGACAAATATACCCATAACTTGATGCTGCTACCACTATTCTTCACACGAGAGATGGTGCAGAAACTGCATTGCATGTGCACTATTATTTTTGGCCACTTGGTTATAGACCAATTTTGTAGAGTGACTGAGATGATGTTGTCCCATCAACTGTGCTTTTTCCTCTCCACCATTCAACTTTGTAGACTTTTGTAAGTCTCCCCAGGCCTCAGGGTCACATTCCTGAGCAGTTTTGTTCCTCTCCATTTGCTCAATTTATATTGACAACCGGATCCACACAGTGTGTAATTGATTCCTATGCAAATCAGAGACCCTATAAAAACAAAGATATTGATTCCAAAATCACATGAACTCTTATCCTTGCATTAGGATGGACTCAATTCAACTTACTGAGTCATGTTGATTACATTTGAGCTTTTTAGCTAATGTTAAGTGTCATAGCAAAGGATGTGTAGACTTATGCACATGAGGTATTTCTGTGTTTTCAATGTTAATACATTTGCAGAAATGTCAAAAAACTTGTTTTCACTTTGTCATTATGGGATATTGTGTGTGGATTGATGTCACATGTTTTTTATTTAATTAATTTTAAATGGAGTCTATAACACAACGAAATGTGGAAAAAGTGAAGGTGTGTTGACTTTCTATAGCCACTGTATCATATACTCATTTATGACTACCTATTATGAATCATGCAATGTTGGAACACTTTTCTTGATGTCATACTGTAGGTGCACTATTAATTATGCTTGTTTACATATGTTTGTAATTAAAAAATCAATGTTGATAACACATTATGGTAAACATTTCACAACGTTACACATGTTGATAACTCATAAATAAATGTTGGTATGTCATTCATAAATGATCAATGGTGTTACTCTTTACCTTAAGGTCACATGTTGTCAGTTACAAATGTTGATAATTAATAAATGGTTAACAGAGTGACATTTCATCAGTTATACGTTGGTATCTCTTATATTCTCTGAGGTTTTCTCCATGACTACACAGGATAGAAGAGTACACATGTGGCTTAATGATCAACATGTCATGAACACAGAGAAGGGGTAAGTAGTGGAGAGATATATCAACAAATACAATCTGTGAATCTGCACGGTGGACATGTGTAAAGGGCCATGGTTAAAAAAATATTGTGATAGCTATACTGTACTTGGGGAGATCTTCACATTGTACTGTATGTAAAGACTTGTTGAATCGGTTTGGTGCCAGCTAAATCATCTCCAAAATTCAGGAAATAACTTTACAAACTGTGCAACCACTGTGCAACCATTGCAAATAATGCTGGCATTTATAGTGCATATAATTGAAAAGCATTAATAACCAGCTCCTGATTGCAAGCACCCTAGTTGTCAAGCAGCAAGTGGATATCGAATAAATAAAAACATAAATTAATGAGTTATAACTGTTGGTAAATGGTTTATAATTGAATAATAAACTACAAGTGATTTATTAACTAATTATAAACAATGTATAAACTCTATACACATGTAACCTCAATGTAAAGTGTTACCAATTATTTTTGATCAAATCTGGCAAAAATACATACAGACCTTATGGAGATAATGTTATGCCAAGGGAGCAGGAGAGTGTGTACCAGCAGAGATAGTTACCTTAAATTCATACTTACAAAAGATTCTTCTTATAATTTAGGATAGAAGTCGCCCCTCTGGTCCTGCTGCATGACAGCCGTCACATCATGAGACGTCCTGCCTTACTGTAACCTCCGCCCATGGTGTCATCCCATCCTCTTATTAAAGGAATCTCTCTCTTTTGCAACTTGGACTTCAACTGTTTGCACAAATACATTTGCAATGTGATGGTAACATTTATATGAATCATCTTCTTGTAACCATGTGAAGAACAGTAGGGAATACATATTGTAGACTAATTGCTGACATCACAGAGGGCAGATAATTCAATCTCACGGTACGATGTCATTCCGAATTAAAAACTGAGTGTGTATGCTAACTGAGAAATATGATCCATCAAAGAGTTAATATACACTGTCCTTTGAACAAGACAGTAGCTCAGCCGTTAAACAGTTAACGTATCTTCCCGTTCATCTTCATCAACACAAACCACAAGATGTACTTATACCTGACTGTTCTTAGAGTAAACCCGCCAATCATGAAACACCTACTTGCTCCTGCGTTTCAAAACCTGTGACACTCCAAAGAATGAGTCCAATATGTCGGAAAGTAGACACCACTTCTCCCTAAATTGACGGGGTCACGAGGGGGCACGTCAGTAATGCGAAGAACCACTTCAAAACCCCTTTGCCTTTCCTTTTGTTCAGCTCCTGTCCTCTCCTTTTTCCTCCTTTTTTTCCATCAGAAAGAAATCTCTTTCAACTAGAGAGGGCTTAGGACAACTGCAGAGTTTGACATAATTATCGTTGGCTTGGCTTTAATCACTCTACCCCTCGGACTCCTCAGTGCAGATGATCTGACACCAAACACAGACGCTTTCCCGCTTGGAACGGGCCAATTTACTGTCCAGAGACTGCTCCGAAGCCAACCATCAGAGAGAGAGAGGGAGGGTGGTGGTGGTGGTGGTGGTGTGGGGGGGGTTAATGTAATTGTGCACCATGTTTTGCTCATTTTATTTTATTTTTTATGTAAAAGAAAGTTGATTACTTTTACTTTATTAACTTTTAATAAGTCTGCAAAAAAAATGTCAGGTTCATTCAAGGCTAACAAAGAAAGCAAAGGATGATTGGGGGTTGATTGTCTAGGGGTTGCAGAAAAGAAGAAAAAAGATCTGGATTTGAAGGACAGTTTTACTAAACATCCAAAGGAAAGCTGCTTCAATTAGCGGAAATACCTTTACTGGGGTATCATTTGAATGACTGTTGAGTTAGTAATTCCTTTTGTAAATGTCTTGAAATGTGCTCATGAATTACTAATGTAATTGTTATCAAGGTGAGAAAAAAAGATCGTTCAGGTTTAAAGCAAATGTAAGTTTTCATCAGATTTGAATGGTAATAAGAAAATGGCAGATCTGAATGTTCTGTCAGATCTGAATGTTCTGTCGGATCTGAATGCTCTACCGGCATGATTGACTAAAAGCAGTGTTTGAATGTGGTCATCATCTGAGCTATTTTGACAAATGTGACAGGCCATGCCCAGCCCAATTGATTAACATTTGACCCTCAGTTCAGAAAAGGGAACTCCACTTCAGTATTGCCCACTACTCCAACTATAAGCATAGCTTATAGCTTAATCCTCCTAATATCAAAATGCTACATATACCCAACATTATGAAAAACATGATAGACCAAGCTCGTAGCATGTTGTCAGGGGTCATGCTGTAAAATGGATGCCACATCCAACGTGTGGT
The DNA here is from genome assembly GCF_963989245.1 of Nansenia antarctica. NCBI lineage: Eukaryota > Metazoa > Chordata > Actinopteri > Argentiniformes > Microstomatidae > Nansenia > Nansenia antarctica. The sequence goes on along the minus strand of NC_137692.1, from coordinate 15,435,740 downwards.
CACTCTCCCTCCCTCCCATCCCCAATGGGCCAGAGAGGAAGATAAAGGGGAAACTTCAAAGGAGGAAAGAGAACATGCACACGCTCGCTAATGCAGTCCCAAGATGCGGCTGTTCGTTCCACCCTAGCCTGGGACCATTAACACTGAAACTGATGGACCATTGTCAATAAGGAGCCATCAGTAGATATCACAGGATACTACTCTCTCTGGGTAATAGACTATGAGACTAGCCAGGGACACACTGTACCACAAGACAGGCTGAACATCACAAGATAGGGAAAACCTTTAGCATTAGCCTGTGTGGGAGGGGTTTCAAGATCATTTTACCCCCGAGGGGCATTTTCATCATCACCAAAGTCCGGTGGGTCACACTGCAAATTAGTCATATTGGGCTGTAGCGTGACATGAAATCCAATTACATAACTCATTGCTTCATGCAATTCTGTCATTGACATAATGGTTTATGCGAAAGCCTTGCTAAAATTCACCCCAAAAACTTCCCTAGTACTGACTAGGGAAGTTGTACCCTGCCTCAGAAATAAAAAGGGATTCATGAAAAAAATACAGTATTTTGTCGTTTCTGTCTGAGAAATAAATAAAATAACAAGTTGTGGTTAAACAAAAAATGGAGTTGCAGGCATGAAATATGATGAAAATGTATTCAAATTGATGAATTCTATTTTTTGGTTTATGTGTTTTTATTAATTCCATTTGACATCAAAACATTTTAACAACACATAAAGAATGACATTCAGTCCACTAGCACAAAGAAACAAAAAAAGGGAACAGGGAAAGAGCAGAAGAGGGTTAGATATGAGCAAAGAGCTTCACAGCAGCAGTGACCGCTCAGCCTGCGTGTTGTGCATTAGTTTTGAGAGGCTTGGGGACATGCGGCAGGCACTGGCAGACTGTGTCTCGCATGGCCTAGAGTGAGGAGGACTACAGGTTCCTCCAGGCCCAGCTCCCTACTGAACGGTCAGACTCTCCCCACACTTCAGTCCTCGGAGCTGGGGCAAGTCAGGGAGCTGCTGGGGCGTGGGGCTCTAAAGCTCCGGAGCTGTAACCACACACCCCTGGGAGGCCGGGGTGGTGACCCCGCCTGGCTCCAACTGTCAGCTATAGCCAGTGGAGAAGGGGAGAGAGGGATGACACACAGCTGAAAAAAAAAAGGAAAGGAAAGGAGGAAGGCATAGACAGGGGAGGGAAGGAGGAAGAGATGACAAGGGGTTAAGTGTGAGGTGTCCAGGGATGCATTTGTCCGGCAGTCTGGTGTGGAGTGTCTGTGCTGAGTAGAGAGTGGTTCCACTCAGACCACACTGATCAGCAATGCCATGTAGCGATGAACAGCATAGCATCTTTGTCATTAATGTTATCTTCCTCTCCTTTGTCTAACAGCATTTGCAGAGCAAATGAAGATACTAAATGACACAACACAACACATACTGTATGTACACAACAACAACAACCCAAAATTGGGGGGGATGTACAATTTGCAATGTAAATTAAGGTTAAAGGCACAAATGAGTCAGTTTGAAATTAAGCTAATACATGACATCCTGGTGGAGAAGAATGTTATTGCACAATGATTCAAGTCCTGCAATTTTGGGCGATGATATGATGTTCTTAGCTCCTCCTGAAACGATGTCCCGCATGCCATGACATTTCATACAGTGTAGAGCATGATCTGGAAGCCTGTTTTGCAAAGTTCGTGCCCAGAGTCAAATATCACCTTGCAAACCCCCTTCACAGCTTTCAACTAATTTTGTTAAAAAAATAAATTGCTCCTAGCCTTATCTGGTGTTACTTTCCCAAGCAGCTTTGTGAATGACTAACATCACCACTCTTTTAGTATTTTTGTCAAGAAAAAGCCAGGAAGCAAAGCTGGCTGGCACGTGCCTTTAAACAGATACATCTCATTGAGTGAATGTTGTGACATTCGCACACCAGGCATTCATTTTACCCAACCCACAGGTGTCACAACAAAATCACAATTTGCAGGGTACCAGCTTCAGAAAGGTAATTTTATTATTATTGTATTCACACGCAATAGAAAGAAATTACAAAACAGTGAAAGAATACCATAGTCCATATGCTTAAAACATCATAATTACTTTGAAAAGGATTTAATAAAAACATAAAGGTTAGCGAGGTAAGAAAACTCAGAACCAGAGAGTTAAGCTTTGATAAACACCATCACAGATAATTGAAGTTCAGAGATGACATGTTCAGGTCATAGAATTATGCATTATTTTGAATTAATTTAACTGAGGTTTCGGGAGGACGTGTGCCTCAACTAACCTCAGCTCCGCCCCCTAGCAAATGACCTACAATGCATACATACTCACCTGATGTACTTATCACCTGCGTGTTTTGCTGAATTGGGCCCCATCACCTCTCCATGCTCCTCCACTCTGCCTGTTTGCTCTACTCCATCTCTGCAGGTTCTAGGGAGGGGGCTTCTTTGTTTTCACAAAGCAGACATTGCATACACAGCAGATTCCACACAGCAGATACATGCAGGGCTCCCTTGTCAATGTCCAGAGTCCTCCACCACATCAGACATCTTCAACCATCTTCCACCGTAGATTGAAGACCCATCTCTTGAGGCTACATCTTAACACTAGCCATGAGGGGTCATTTGACCCCTGTGAGTAAAGAAACGTGTTATATCTTTGCACTCCATCAAATTTCAGGACCCTCCTTTCATGACTTTTCCGAGATATGCGTGTTCTACCACCCAGTATCCTTACATTTTCAAAATCACATCAGGATAAGCTAATAAAAAGCTTTTTTGCTGTTTTTCTGTGTAGGAAGCAGGCTAATTTACAAGCGGCCAAGTAGTGGTCGTTGTGTGTAAGTAGCAGCTTGAGCATTGTAAAGACTATGGTCGTTTGACCCATGAGGCAGCTCTTATAGTAGGTAAAAAAGGCACAGCTGTTCTAGTGTTAACTGTCCTTCCTAAAGACCTCTTCATCCCCACGATATATATATATATATATCATATACTATATATATATGAATTCTTCCATCAGCATTGGGACTGCCAATGGCCCCTGGTCATAGCATAGAATACTTTTTCTTATGATGACTGATGGATAGTTGATTCACTTACTTAGACAAATGTATTTGTTATGTTAATGTAAACCAACCTCCATCAAGATCAAGATCAAGCATACTCCTAATTCCTATCTCCTACAGTACCATTCCTGTTCAACTCTTCACATTAAATTCTATCCGTAAACACATTCAGTGGTAAGTATGGTTTGTTAACTGCTGATAGGCTATTAGTACGAGCCATATGTAGAAAAACCTTTCTCCAACAGTATGTATCCTACAGCCATTAGGTTGACTGGAGGTTTGCCCCCGAGGTCAGCTGTTCTAACTATAACTCTGTCTACACACTGGCAACACTGTTGAAACATTATCCGCTTCTGTGTCAGATGAAACACACTGGTACCCCAGAAGACAAATAGAAGGGCAGACCACCAGCCCTGCCTGAAAACTATCTGTGTCTGTGTGTGTGTGTGTGCGTATGTGTGTGTGTGTGTGTGTGCGCGCGCGTGCACGTGTGTGCGTGCACGTGTGTGCATGTGTGTCTGTGTGTATGTGTGTGTGTGTGTGTGTGTGTGTGTGTGTGTGTGCGCACGCGCGTGCACGTGTGTGTGTGTGCGCATGCACGTGTGTGCGTGTGTGTCTGTGTGTCTGTGTGTGTCTGTGTGTGTGTGTGTTTTGTGTTTTTAGTGTGCATGTGTGTGTGTGTGTGTGCGCGTGCATGTGTGTCTGTGTGTGCGTGTGTGTCTGTGTGCGTGTGTGTGTCTGTGTGTGTGTGTTTTTAGTGTGTGTGTGTGTGTGTGTGTGTGTGTGTGTGTGTGCAGTAGTCGCGCCGGCCGGCGGCAGTGGCCTGTTTGTTATTGAGCTGTTGAGAGACGCAGCGGCTGATAAATTCAAACTCTTTGTGTAATTGTCTCTCACATCTGAATACAAATCCCGGCCCTTATGATTCATCATATTTATTTTTTTATTTCCTCCGGCAACATCTTTTATTAGTTGTGCACTCAGCGGCGAGATTTAATTTCTGCGGGAGGGAACAACAGCGGCGGTTGATGATTATTATTGAGAATGTGATACTACAGAGACTAAAATAAAATCTATAGTGCATTAAAGTGACAGATTAGGAGAGGAGGAGGGTTCATTTACAAGTGTTAAGACATCACGGCTAATGCCCTGCAACACCATGAAAATCAACCGTTTTCTTTCTGTGATGTGTGTGTGTGTGTGTGTGTATATGTGTATGTGTGTGTGTGTGTGTGTGTGTGTATGTGTGTATATGGGTATATGTGTGTGTGTGTGTGTGTGTGTGTGTGTGTGTGTGATGCACAGCAGGAGCCGATTCCTGAGGCGTTCGGGGGTGAGTGCAAAAAGAAGTGTGTGTGTGTGTGTGTGTGTGTGTGTGTGTGTGTGTATGTTACGAGCAATGCCATAGGGTACCCCACTGGGGGGAAAGAGAAAGAGAGAGACTGAGCTCATCTCTGAACACCGACCACTCGACCAACTCCCCCCCCCCCGCACACACACCCTCCACCCACCCACACACACACACACCCACACACACACACACACACACACACACACACACACACACACACACACACACACACATAGGAGTTAAAACCACTCCACACTACATCTGAGCAGCTTTAAAATGTGTTCAAGTGAAATCATTGATCAGTCATACCAGGGTTACAGTTTTTGATTCGTTATTGCGTTATTTGTTATACAGTAGTATTTAAAAGGAGTTACATTATTGTTCATAGTGGTGGTATATTTAATATAACCTTAGGCATACCAAAGGAGGGTATCGACATGACAACCAGTTGAAGCGGTTGTTAAAAACTCAGAGAAGAACAGAGTAGTTGAAGTCTGAGTAGTAACTATTATTAACATCCAATAGCCGCAGAAATGACTTTCCTATAAGTAGTGTTCAGATAGATAGTGGCACAGGAAGTAGGTGAAAGTAGGTAACAGTCTTCAACATTGCTCATCAGTAGTATGGCAATTATATAGTTCTTATAGAATAACATAATTGGAGTATTGACTGACTAAAATGTTGTCAGTCATTGTGCTTCCACAAGAACCCGATGAAGGCTAGTTAGCATAAACCTTGGTGAAACGAATCTCAAGTCACTGCAATGACAGTGTGCGACTTTCATCTTTACTACGGTTTGAATTTGAAGCCTGCCCACCGTTTAGCCTGAACCCCATTGAAAAAGATGACAATGGACAGATTTGATGCATTTACAAGCCCATCTCCAAAAATGAATAACTAACAATAGGGATACAACCAGGAAAAGATCAAATTAGCTGTAATGATATAATAGCTCATCTCTTTAAAGCTGACATGTTGAGTCATTTTTCCGACCAGTCGTGCTGCATTGATTTTCATCACGAGAAGAAACTTGATCCCTGCTCTATCCTTTTTCTATGATGCCCCCCAGATATTTATGTCTTCTGTCTGATTTCAAAGAGATTTGAGTTAATCAGAACCAGAGGATGGGGGTGATCAGTATTCAACATGGCTGCTCAGGAGGGAAAAAAGAGAGAAAGCAAAGGGAAATGGGGAAAGGGAGTGATAGAGAGAGGGGAGGAAGAGAAGGAAGGTATTGAGAGAGCGGGGAGAGTCAGAGAGGGAGAAAGACAGACAGACAGACAGACAGACAAGCAGACAAAAGCTAGGCAGACAGACAGACGTGAAGACAGAGTGAAAGACATACACAGAGAGGGGCTGTGCCACGGAAGGACATGAAAGAGACAAACAGATATGGATCCAATACCCAGAATACAGTTCACCTGCAGCATTGAGTCTGACCAGGGCATTCCATGTACATGTTCTTCACTTGCCTCGTCTATAAAGCAAATCAATTGTGTAAACATTGATTTGTGTGTGTGTTCTTTTCTTGTGTCTTTTATAATGTATGGTAAGGGTCGCAAAACAATTGCTGCTTGAAATAATCCATTGTGAACGTAGCCTCTAAGAGTAATAGGCAGGAGAAAGGCCTTGGTGTTCCAGAGTTATGCCATCCAGCTCTCTCCCGAGTACAATGCCCACCACATGACAGACTCCCTAGCACTGTCTCTACCTGTCTCAGAGAGATCAGATACAGGGTCAAAAAAGAATATTCAGATTTGATTATGATACCTTCATGTTCCATTTTTTTTACTTTCCATTCCTCTTGGAGAATACGGACATGTCCAGTACAGTAGCAGACAGTGGTATCTGCAATCATCCAGAATATAATTGTGCAATCTCAGATTACTTTTTTTTCTTTTTTTCGAACAGCGTGTTCGAGCAGCACTTCTACAACAAACGTCCCTGAAACCAAATGAAATCACGGGGAGGGGGGTCAGTGTGACTTTCGGAGAACTCCCTCAGATAAAGTCTTGCTCTGTGCAAATCTGTTCCATGTATTACAGTTGATTCAGAGGGATGGGGGAGACGACGTGGGGCAGTGTCGAAAGATATGATACATTAATCTAGGCTATTTCAATCACAGGGGCCGGGACTGTAAAATTGGTATGCTGCATATCGAATTTCCCCTCGTTTTTTTGTGCCCACCTGATTCATGCTCCCCCTCAGTGGCTCCGTGCGGCGCTATTGTGGACCCTCACGCTGCATTAACAACATCCTACATTGCCTCTCACATCTGATCTCACTAAATCAGACCAAAATATCCGACAAGGAGTGGGAGTGGGGGGGGATTGAGGGGGCCGCAGTTAAGAAATTGGGAGACAGGGGGAGTCTGATCTGGCTGCCACACACACTCACATACACACACGCATACACACACACACACACACACACACACACACACACACACGTACACAATATTCCGCTCTCTGTGTTTACTCTAAGACCACCAGTACCAAGATTTAGTTCACCAACGTCCTGACCACAAGGGGACATCTGTGTCATATATTGCAGCCAACCACTCATTCAGTTATCTCCACCAGCTGAGTAAACTTGTGTTTGGAAATTTGCGTTTGGTTGATTATTTCTCTGTTGTTTTTACAATGCTAATTGACATTGTATTTTATGTTGTTGGAAAGCCTGTTTATTTACTTTTACAATGATTTCCAAGGATGATGCATTTGTGGGATGAGCAGCACAGCTGATTATGTGGGTAGCGGCCAAAAATTCTCTGCCAATGCTGAACAGTGAATTCTCCTGTTGGTATTCACTCTTGTTTTGACTTGTTTGGTGGATTGGATGATCGAACTCTCTATCAGCAACAAGGAACAAACAAGACATATTATTGGCAATTTTACACTTTATTTTTTATTAATTTAATACACTGTCAAGCGCCTCAGTAACGGGTGGAAGATCCATACGCAGCCACAACAGCCTGGCACCTCCTCCTCATGAGTTTATAGAAATAAAGAACCACCAGAATCAGAAATCAGTATGTGAGCCCCACTGTCCCCAAAGAGACTAGTACGCACACTCTTTTGTGCCATTGTCATTTCTGTCACTAGAAAGCCACGCAGGCACCGGGGGTCACAGAGCTCAGGCCTCATCAGTGGGGCTAATTTGATTGTGGCAGAACAATGGTAGCGTAGCCTAGCCTATTCCTAACGCTGCCCCATGGAGCGGCATACTAATGGTTAGCGTAGCCTAGCAAAGCCCCCCCCGTTTCCCATGGAGGGGCATACTAATGGTTAGCGTAGCCTAGCGTGGCCCTGCTGCACCAAAGTGCATACTAATTACCGGCGCTGCCCTTCACGCTGACCTTGGCGGGTCACTTAGCAGTGTGATCAGTCCCTGACTCCTAATAAAGCCACTTTAACAGGGTGAGCTGCTGGGGCAGAGTGCTTTTCCCTCTTGCTGTCTCTCTCATTTTCTCTCTATACTTTCTAATATTCTACATGTCTCTCTATTTCTATTTGCCCCTCTGTCAATGCATGCTTCTTCCTTTATATATCGCCATGCTAATTGCTAGTTACAGTGGTGAAAATAAGTGTGAGTATTCAACACATCAACATCTTTTTGTGGAGAAACACTGTGTAAGTATTCAACACCCATGTCCATTGCAGCTATTCACGTGACATTTCGTGATTATAAGGTTCTATCTCCATTTTTGTCAAAATTGAGTTTTTTACATAATCTGATCCATTAGGTGTTTATTAATGCCTGTGTGGTGTTATTTTGAAAATGTTGACATTTTTTAGTTAGTAATTCATAAAATACAAAGGTTCCATCTCACAAAACATAATGGAATGTAAAAACTTTGACGCTCAATATCTCTGAACTACCCTAAACGGAGATAGAACCTTCTAATTCTAAGCTCACAATTTAGGCCAGGCATTGGTGTTAACTCAATAAAACTACATAGCTAAAGAAATTGTAACATTTCAATCCATAAAAAACCTATGCAAAAGTGGAATGCTACAGCAAAAAAGTATCGAATAAGGTAATTAAAAGCACTAAACCAGCCACTAATGAATTCTCCTACCTGTGCCCTATTAGAATATGCTGGGTTAGTGCGTGTTGGTGGGTAAGTACTTCCACTCTTTGAAAAAAAGTGTTTCCCACCTCTGAATGCAAGTAAACAAATCATTTGTCACCAAGCTTTCCTGCAAGAAACATCTCATGTTGGGTAGAGGCAAAGAGCTCTCCCAAGACCTTTGCAACAAGATTGTTGAGCAGCGTAGTATCGGCACTGGTTAGCGACAGATTTCTCAACTCCTAAATGTATCTATAAGCACCATTGGAGCCGTTGTCCACAAGTGGAAGGGACCTCACTCAACCATCAACCGGCCTCGCACAGAATCTCCTCGCTTCTGACCGGGCAGTCAGAAAGCTAGTCAAAAGAGTAGCTCAAGAGCCAAGGACCACTCGAGCAGAGCTCCAGAAAGACCTGGAAGCAGCGGGTACAGTTGTCACAAAGAAAACAATAGGCAATGCACTCCACCACGACGGCCTCCATTCACGATCACCCCGGAAGTCTCCATTACTGAAGAAAAGGCGTGTTGAAGCTCACTTGAAGTTTGCTGTAGATTACTGGGAGAATGTAGTCTGGTCAGACGAGACAAAAATCTAACTTTTCGGCAACAATACGACGCGTCATGTCTGGAAGAGAAATAGCTCTGCATATGATCCTAAAGATACCATACCTACAGTGAAGTCGGAGGTGGAAGCATCATGGTATGGGGCTGTCTCTCTTGCCATAGTACTGGTGAAATCCAAATGATCAAAAGGGAAGATGAATGGAGCCACGTACCAGAAAATTCTCGAGAATAATCTGTAATCTGATCCACCGGACGCAGGTGGATCTTCCAACAGGATAACGACTCAAAACATACTGAAAAGGAGACTCTCAACTGGTTCAGGAGGAAGAAAATAAGGTGTTGGACTGGCCTAGTCGATCGCCAGACTTAAATCCAATAGAACATTTGTGGAAGGAACAGAAGATCAAGAATCACCAGGAGGCCCCCCGGAATCTTCAAGATTTAAAGACTGTCTGTGTTGAAGAATAGAATGGGCCACGTTTCCAGTTTTTTCGTATAGGACGCATCTTGAAGCTGTCATTGTCACTTGTTATTGATACAATGATGTTACAAGTGTTTCTTTAGCTGAGTAGTTTTATTGAGTTAATACCAATGTCTGGTCCAAATTTCATGTGAATAGCTGCAATGTAAATGTGATAGGTGTTGAAACACTTGCAGTATTTCTCCCACTGTATGTGATAATCAACATGATTACTGCTGTATTTCACAAAATCCAGTGTTGTAGCAAAATAAAGACATTGGTTTAAAGGCACAATCTTGGATTTGTTCTGCTGTTCAATGGTCATTTCAATTCATGATAAATACCCACTACTCCACTGTTTTCCTTAACGTAGCCCAATTTGTTATGATAGAAAAAATGTAAGCCAAGATCTAAGTGTTTTGTAGCACCCTGTGGTATCAACTGAGCCACACAGGAGATCTCTCTCTCTCTCTCTCTCTCTCTCTCTCTCTCTCTCTCTCTCTCTCTCTCTCTCTCTCTCTCTCTCTCTCTCTCTCTCTCTCTCTCTCTCTCTCTCTCTCTCTCTCTCTCTCTCTCTCTCTCTCTCTCTCTCTCTCTCTCTCTCTCTCTCTCTCTCTCTCTCTCTCTCTCTCTCTCTCTCTCTCTCTCTCTCTCTCTCTCTCTCTCTCTCTCTCTCTCTCCAGATGAAGACACCAAGGACACTCCCCAGAACTCTCTAGGTCTCCCCTGTCTGGCTGGCCTGGTGGCGGTATTGGACACCCAGGTAGTGTAGCAGCAGGGAGCTTGGGGGATAATTACCTGCTGTTTGTGTCTCTCCAGGAGGCTGCTGGGCCAAGGCAGAGGGAGTACAGAAGCTACTGTATATGATACACAGTACTCCAGTCTAATGACTGTCTAGCCATTGTAAATAC
>NC_137692.1:15392806-15420306 GCF_963989245.1 Nansenia antarctica | reverse complement strand
AATGTATTTTTTGATAACAAAAGTTTTTTTTTAAAGTCCATTAGAGGTGAGTAAATGTAATGCGTTGCTATCCGGTTGTTAAGCCTGACGTCAAACGTGACGTTTTGCAATTGCTAACCACAACACCAAAAGAGTTAACTCCCTTGGCGGAGCTGATTCATTCATTTCATACTCCTGCAGCGGAGAATTGCATCCTTCCATGCGGGAGTCGAACCCCGATCTCCCGCATACCAACCGGCCGCGCAAACACTACACCAAGAGAGTTAGCCCGCTTGGTGGAGCTGCAAAAGGCCTATTTAAAGTTTTTTTTTTTTTTTTTTTTTTTTTTTTTTAAATGTACGTGCTTACGTTCCCTACGTAAGGGCTCTCGCACTTTACACTTCTGCGTAGGCCGCGCTGCAATTACACCGTCACATCGCTAGGTGACTCCAAGCTGCATATTCACACAGATGATATAAAAACTGAAAAAACTATATAAAACCTTTTTTTTAAATAAATATTTTTTATGATGATGATGATGATGATGATCATGATGATTATGATGAAGAAGAACATGATATAAAAAAACGTGATATAAGAACATGACAATGATAGTGAATAGCCTATGATGCCGGTAATGTAAATGTCAAATCAAAAATATCCACAATGATGAAAGAAGCAACTGACATTGTATGACATTGTATGACACGTATAAACACACTTCTTAGTGTCCCCTGCTGGTATTGAAGAGCATTGCAGCCATGGAAAAAAAAGATGGCGGCTGATACTAACGCAACCACACACAAACACACACAAATACTGCAAAATAACTTTATACTAGCTAGATTTTGAAAATGTAAGGATACTGGGGGGTAGAACACACATATCTAGGAAAGGTCATGAAAGGAGGGTCCTGAAATTTGATCGAGTGCAAAGATTTCTTTTTACTCACAGGGGTCAAAAGTCTTTATGCTTTGCGTCATTGACTGTCTTTTTGTAAATCATTGTCAACTATAAAATGTAAAATGTATTTTTTGATAACAAAAGTTTTTTTTTTAAAGTCCATTAGAGGTGAGTAAATGTAATGCGTTGCTATCCGGTTGTTAAGCCTGACGTCAAACGTGACGTTTTGCAATTGCTAACCACAACACCAAAAGAGTTAACTCCCTTGGCGGAGCTGATTCATTCATTTCATACTCCTGCAGCGGAGAATTCCATCCTTCCATGCGGGAGTCGAACCCCGATCTCCCGCATACCAACCGGCCGCGCAACCACTACACCAAGAGAGTTAGCCCGCTTGGTGGAGCTGCAAAAGGCCTATTTAATTTTTATTTATTTATTTATTTATTTTTTAAATGTACGTGCTTACGTTCCCTACGTAAGGGCTCTCGCACTTTACACTTCTGCGTAGGCCGCGCTGCAATTACACCGTCACATCGCTAGGTGACTCCAAGCTGCATATTCACACAGATGATATAAAAACTGAAAAAACTATATAAAACCTTTTTTTTAAATAAATATTTTTTATGATGATGATGATGATGATGATGATCATGATGATTATGATGAAGAAGAACATGATATAAAAAAACGTGATATAAGAACATGACAATGATAGTGAATAGCCTATGAGCACGCATTCTTTGACACGTCAGAGCCTTCTAGCTTGCCTAGCCACCTATGTTAGCATTTTTCGTGTGGCGTGATCGGAGGGCTTGTTAGCTAACTGAAGTAAAACTAACTAGCTATGTAATGTAGCACCATTTAATATGTAATTAAACTTGAATATGTATAAAATATGTATCGAAACTATCTTGTGACATTTAGTTAATGTAGTGTTTTAGATGTTCTTTGTTTAGATTTTTACTTAGCCCTGTTTTCTTTTGTGGTTTTTTTGAGGATTTGTGTGGTTTCCAAAGTTGGCTCTGTAACTTTGTTGTCAGTCACTCAGTGATGTCAATAGAACATAACCTCTGCATCAGTGGCGAGGAGGCTAATATGACTAATTAACTAACTACTTCATAGCCATGTGGTTATTGGAAAAAGAATCATCAATCCGAATTTGGTATTCAGCAAACTTTGTCACAATAGGCCCATGTTAAATCTTAGCACTATGATGTAGTGAAAAACGTGTGCGTGTGTGCGTGCATGCGTGTGTGTGTGTGCATGCGTGTGTGTGTGTGGTATCATTACTATGTAAATAGGTCCCTGCTGCTGTGTGAGTGTGATGGCTGGAGTCTGTTCCTCTAATGAGAGAAAGAGAGGAGCAGGAGCTCTGCCAAGGCTCACACTGACTCCATGTGGCTGCCGCACAACTACACACTCTCTCTCTCTCTCTCTCTCTCACACACACACACACACACACACACACACACACACACACACACACACACACACACACACAAAACACTGACAGACAGATGGATGGATGGATGTACTGTGCAGAGAGATGGATATAGAGACATACAGAGAGAGAGAAAATCAGACAGACAGACATATGGACACAATTGTCCATAGGTCTGCAGGACACACAGGTTGGGATGCTGGTTGTGGCTCAAGCTGAAGGTAGCAAACGTGGAAGCACTTGGTGACAGTGTTCTTCTTATCTTCCCTGACAAACCTGTGTTGGACATAACAGAAACAGTAGGGCAGTAAGTAGATATTGCGGGGGAACATACTGTACAATAGTATATCCCTTCCTCCACCCTCTCGTGAAAAAAATCCTCCATATGTTCACATTGAGCAACCACCCATTCAAATGTACAGTATGTGTCTCTGAGAATAAGTCTCTCCAGTGCTTTCTCTCTCCAACACTGTGGTACATTGGGTGAAAGAGCAGCAATCAGTAGTCCATTCACACACGTTTGTTTGATAGATAATTGGCAACATGACCTTCCCTCGCTTGGTTAAACTGTTGCTAATATAAAAGTTATTGATTAGGCCGCATTCTGGCAGAAGGGGAAAAGTGTTTCAGATTCAATAAAATGACATTTAATAATGTGGGCCATGAGCGGAGGTGTGTGTACGTGTAGCTGTGAGTGTGTGGCTGTGTGTGTGTGTGTGTGTGTGTGTGTGCGTGTGTGTGGCTGTGTGTGTGTGTGTGTGTGTGTGTGTGTGTGCGTGTGTGTGTGTGTACGGGCGTGCGGGCGTATGTGCATCTGCGTGGACATCGCCAGAGACAGGAGTTTTTTTCAAAGCACCTCACATTTTTCAAAGAAGCTCCTTTTCATCAAGAATCTCTATTGTACGCAAATAAGGGGTCAACATCCCTGACCTGGATGGTTTCTCCTCATCCTCATCCATTCCATTTAAGTAATTTAGCAGACACTTTTATCCAAGACAACTTACAATAAGTACATTTGTACGTAAGTCATCAATAGTCATCATAAGTAAAACCTTTGATAAGAACAAGTGTCATAATGCTAGAGAAGGGGAGAACTTTTAGTTTTATTCCAAGTTCTGGTAATGTAGGGTGTTAGGGGGTGGAAAGTTCTATTGAAATCAAGTGCAATACTGAAACACAACTGTGAACATTTCAACCTGCAAACTGCGACACTTTAAATGAATGTGCAATAATACTATGTGCAATACAACCCCTCGGGTACATAAGGTTCAGAGATAGGAAATGTTAGAATAGGTATAGCATAGCATAGAGTACAGCACAGTGTTTTATTTGTATAGTATAGTATAGTGGATAGTGTATATAGCCTTTATTTATGTAAATCAGCTCTTTTCCCTTCTTGTTTTTAGTTTTTTTCCTAGCACCAGGGGAGCCCCCCCTCCCAAATTTCGTTGTTTGGTACCTGTACTATATCAATGACAATAAAGACCATTCATTCATAGGGGGTGGAAAGTTCTATTTAAAAAATTATCAAAATAAGTATAGGCCAACTTATAAATAAATAATGTTAGCACAGCAAAAAGGAAGATCTTTATGCTCATGCAAAATATAGCATTTACAATAGCAGGTGTGTCCTTTGTAGGGTTGGGTACCGAAAATCGGTACCGGTAGGTACCGGTTACTTTACATTCGGTATGTACCCGTACCGAATCGCAAAGGAGATTTCGGTACCTCATTTCGGTACTTTTGTGTCCGGTGTCATGCAACAGTCAACCACACGTGACTTGAGTCGTGACGTGACATCGCCTGTTAAATTTCCAATCAGTGCGTGTCGTGGTAGTGAGGTGAGCAGTTGTGTTGAGAACTTAAGAAGAGTGAGTTTATAGTAAGTGTAGTAATATAGTTAGTGATTGTATTATTGTATTATTATTATTATTATTATTATTATCATCATCATAATCATAATAATATTATCGAATTTCGCTAGCTAGCCTAGCTACGAGGTCACCGAGAATGCCGAAGGCCCTAATGAAGCAGCGTTCTAAAGTGTGGCTGCATTTCACCCGACTCGACGAAAACAACGCGAAGTGCTCAAAATGCTTAAAATCCTTCGCACTTTATCGCTATTATGGCGATGTGCTGTGCCTATGGTGTTCCTCAGTCCAGCGGCAGTCAAATGCCGGTAGATTCGTGTCTTGCTCTCTCAGCACCGCTTCCTGGTTGACGACTCCCGTTGACAGCGGGGGGAGAGAAAAGTTTTACCAGGGAATTCGCTCCGCGCTGTGTCGTTCAGTTTCAGGTAAAGTGACGTGAAAACAATATTTGTTTACTTTATGTTTATAAATCTGTGCCATTAGACAATTATGTCAAAACAAAAAAAAAGTCAAAATGACAATAAAAAAGTCAAGAGAGGTGTCGTATTTTGCCAGAGAAGGCAAATATGCTGATCTTTTTGCAAAATAATTGCTGAGGTGGGAGTTTTATTTGTTATTTGAGTGTATATTTAACTGTAATATTATATATATATATATATATATATATATATATATATATATATGTATATTGTGCCTCAGTCAGCAGGAGTTTTATTTTCATTTATTTTAATTTGAGTGTATATTTAACTAATAATATTGTGCCTCAGCAATAAAAAAGTGAAAAGCTGTTTAATGTTGTCGACCGTGTTATTATTATATATATATATATATATATATATGTCATTTTAAAAAATCAAAAGTACCGAATTAAGTACCGTTTTGGTACCGGTACCGTTTTTAAAGTATCGGTTAGGTACCGGTACCGGATAAAACCCAAACGATACCCAACCTTGTAGTATTGAACTGGGATCGAAGGCTGCATGCCCTATGGATCCCCAGGACCAGGTTTCAATACCATTGAATTTAAGGAGACTATTGAGGAGGCACAGTGTAGCCATAGAAAAAACAACTATTTTCTATTGAGGAGGCAGTCTAGCCATGTAGAGCAACAGTCTAGCCATGTAGAACAACAGTCTAGCCATGGAGAACAACAGTCTAGCCATGTAGAACAACAGTCTAGCCATGTAGAACAACAGTCTAGCCATGGAGAACAACAGTCTAGCCATGTAGAACAACAGTCTAGCCATGTAGAACAACAGTCTAGCCATGGAGAACAACAGTCTAGCCATGGAGAACAACAGTCTAGCCATGTAGAACAACAGTCTAGCCATGTAGAACAACAGTCTAGCCATGGAGAACAACAGTCTAGCAATGTAGAGCAACAGTCTAGCCATGGAGAACAACAGTCTAGCAATGTAGAGCAACAGTCTAGCCATGGAGAACAAGTCTAGCCATGGAGAACAAGTCTAGCCATGGAGAACAAGTCTAGCCATGGAGAACAACAGTCTAGCCATGTAGACCAACAGGTATTTTCCAATGGATTCAACACTTGCGTCACTTTTTTGGGGGCTAAAAAAGTTCTCTCTACTTTTTCTGCTTGGATATCAGTCTCATCACTTTGCATTCTGCTGCCCTCTCCAAAGCCCGCTCCAAAGGAACAAACTATAATTATAATTTAATCAGTTGGGCTGCTGCCCACATAGCATTAAATTGTTAGTTAACATTTTTTATAAATAGTGCTGTGGTATTCTGTAGTAAGAAAGTAGTTAGGCAAGAATGAGACCGGGAGACACGCAGCTGCTCTTCACTTCGCACGTTTATTCAACTTCTCTTCTTAACATCCGTAAGTGCATACATCACTTCCGTCACTGCATACATCACTATCATACTAGCGCCCACTGGCGGTATAAACAGGACACAACATTTCCCCCTTTCTTAAAGGAATTACAGTACTCAAAGAATGTACTATTCTGTAGACTGGTGTCAGTACAATTGAAATAAAATGAAAACTAAGGAAATTAAAATGAATGAATCAGCAGAATGAATAACAACAATAACCAGTTTATGACAGTGAAACATGAAATGAACATTCACTTTTGTCATTGCATTGTAGGACCTTTTTGTACTAAGTTAGAACCGTGTTCTATCCTACCCTTTTTGTACGTTCTCTACGGCACAAAGTCTACCAGCCACCTAGGTGGGTTTCTGACTCTCAGGTTCCTTCTTGGACCTGGTTCATTAAACACATTCTCTGTCTCGGGCACCATGAACTCCTCTAGCTCAATCTCCTTTTCACCACTGGTGCCAGACAGAGCATCCTTGGGGAAGCGTGTAAGCTTGGATGCATTCCATTTTCGACCATCACTGAGCAGGTATGTATTCTGTCCTGCTTTACTAACTACTGTCAGCGGTTCTGTGAATCTTGATGATCCCTTTTTTACATGCTCCGGTCTGCGGACACGTACGGTGTCATTCACTTGGAACATGGGCACTTTCGCTCCCCTCATTCTGTCTGTGTACTCCTTACTCTCCTGTTGCTTGCGTCTCACTGTCTCCTGCACTTTCTCATGTGACTTAATTTGTTGTGAGACAGGGAGGACATTTAGTTTTGTACGCATCTTTCTGTTCCTCAGCAACTCAAAGGGAGTAGCTCCTGTAGTAGCATGCGGCGTAGCGCGATAGTTCAGTAAGAACTCTGTTACTGCATGTTTCCATGGCTTGTGCATTCTCTCAGCCGTCTGAATACACTCTTTGAGAACTCGATTAAATCTCTCAATAGCCCCGTTGCCTCTTGGATAATAAACACTGGAACGCAGGTGCTTTATCTCTCTCTCTCCCAGAAAGCTTGCAAAAGCATGGGAGGTAAACTGACATCCGTTGTCAGAGACCAGGAAGGAAGGGTTACCTTCACGACTAAACACTGTAGTCAAGAAGCTAATAACCGCCTCTGTAGTTACAGTAGAGACAAACGCCACCTCTGGCCACTTACTGTAATAGTCTGTGAGTGTAATAGCATAACGGCAGTCCCATGTCGCACAGTCAAAGGGACCAACAATGTCAATGGCCACCTTCTCCCATGGTCCACCTGGCAGTTCCACTGGGGTAAGTGGTGCAGGCGCAGTTTTGGCTGTTTTGTCATTGTATTGACAGGGTACACATGAGCCTACTAATGTCTGGACACATCTGTCCATTTGCGGCCACCAATATAGCTCTCGTAGTCTCTGTTTAGTACGCACTATTCCCTGATGCGCTTCATGAGCTAAGTTTACAACTTTAGACCGTAGTGTAGTAGGAACAACCACACGGTCGGGGCCTCTCATGACAAGTAGTTCATCCACAGCCAGTTCATCTCTCACTCTAAAATATGGAGCAAGTTCCTTTGTCACATTCTTACTGCATTTTGGCCAACCTTTCTGTATCTGCTGTCTCAGTTGAGTCAGTTCAGGACAGGCCTCACAGGCAGCAGTGAACTCGGTCACAGATATGGCATGTGAGGAACCTGTGAACACAGTAGCCACCATGTCTGGCTCCTCCTCCACCTCTCCTGTCGAAGGCAGAGGGAGTCTGGACAAGCAGTCAGCAGTCACATTACGTTTCCCTGGATGGTAAGTGACATCATAAGTAAAGCATAGTAGACGTGCAGACCATCTCGCTATTCTCAGACCTGCGCGACCCGTACCCCTGGAAGTGAGTAGGGTTGTCAACGCTTGGTGGTCTGTGCGTAGGACAAAACGATGTCCCCACAGGTAGGTTCTCCACCTTTCCACCGCCCAAACGCATGCCAGCGCCTCACGCTCGACGGTAGAGTACTTTCTCTCTGCAGGAGAAAGTGTCCTGGACGCAAAAGCTATGGTTCTCTCTGTATTGTCTGGGTGAATCTGGCTCATTACAGCCCCCAATCCATAGTTAGAAGCATCGGTAGTGACATAAGTAGGTAACTCAGGATCATATAATGCTAAGGTAGGACTCTCAGTAATCAGTCTCTTAACCTCAGTAAAACTGGACTCTGCATCCGCTGTCCATTCAAACTTAGTGTCAGTAGATTCCCTGAGTGTAGCACGTAGCGGTTCCACCACAGTAGAGAAGTCAGGTATGAATTTACTATACCACGATGCAAGTCCTAAGAAGGACCGCAGGGAGGATGTGTCGTGCGGGGCAGGCGCGTTCGCCACAGCACTGACCCCGTCTTGGTCAGGATGAAGACCATCTTTGGACACAGTGTGGCCCAGGAAGCGCAGAGCTTTCTGGTTGAACTTACACTTGTGCATGTTCAGTTTAAGTCCCACTTCATTTAGAGCATGTAGCACTCTCCGTAGGCTGACATCGTGATCCTGCTGTGTGATGCCGTAGCAAATCACATCATCCAGGTAGGCCTGTACGCCTGGCAGGCCTGTCAGTACAGTCGACATCATTTTCTGAAAAGCTGAAGGAGCAGAAGCGAGGCCAAATGGCACTCGGCAGAAACGAAAGAGACCCTCATGCGTGATAAACGCAGTTAAATCACGGCTATCTGGATGCAATGGCAACTGGTGATAAGCAGAGGCTAAGTCTATAGTAGAAAAGACTGTGGCTCCACGGAGCTCAGCGAACAGTTCATCCATGTGCGGTAAGGGATGACAGTCACTGATGATTGCCTTATTAGGTTCTCTGAGGTCAACACACAGGCGAGGCTTTCCTCCCCCCTTTCTCTGGGTCACAACTATAGGGGAAACCCATGGAGATGCGTCTATACGTTCTATAACGCCTTTTTCCTGTAGATCTGCGAGCTCATCGGTCACAGCCTGCCTCACTGAGAACGGAAGCCTCCTCAGTTTCTGCTGTACTGGCACAGCATCTGGTTTAACCTGTATTTTGTGCATAAAACCTTTTGCACACCCTAACTCCTGTACTAGAACCTCTGGTTCGGTCTGTGGAGTGGTACTCTGTACAGTAGGTGCTCGGAGCACAGTAGGAGAGCTAGCAGAGCTAACAGTAATAATTTTGTTACCCTCAATGCACATCTGCAATGCTACAAATAAATCTAGTCCCAGAAATGCATTTCCTGATTCAACCACTATCAATGAACCTGTAACTGAATGTCCATTATGAACAACTGTAGCATGCATGCAACCTTTAACAGGAATTTTCTCTCTGGAGTAAGTAAGCAGATTCACTGTAGGCTCAGCAAGGACACATGTATGGAAAAGTGTCTGGTAAGTACTCTCTGGAATAATAGAAACAGATGAGCCTGTATCCACTATCAGCTCAACATCATGGGAATGATAATTTGCATCAACTCGTACAGTACACATAATTTTATCATTCACGACGGCCCCCTGCATGTAAAGCACAGTAACGTCATTCACCACTACCTCACGCACCTCTTTTTGAGCCGATCTACACACCTTGGAAAAATGTCCAACTTTTCCGCATGTATTGCAAGTCACCTTAACCGCCGGGCATGTAGGCTTGTTAGCTAAGTGTCCTGTGGATCCGCATCGGAAGCAGGCGCGCTGATTCCCAGTTGTAGCTGGCTGGCTGTAGACCGTGGCAGGTGCAGTCGTCGTCGGAGCTTTCTTCTTGCCCTTGTCGAACCTCCTCCTCGTCGGCTGTTTCTCAATGGCTCTCACCGAAGCTGTAGCTCCAGAGAGAACGTTGGAGTTCCGTAGTCCAGCCTCGATTTGTAAGGCCATTGAAGTAGCTTTGTCCAGAGACAAGTCCGATTCAAGCAAAAGTCTGTCTCGTATGCGTGTATTAGCAACACGCTCAATCAGTTGATCACGAATCATTTGTTCCTCCATGGCACCAAATTCACAAGCTGCAGCTAGCTCGCGTAATGAAGCAAGGAACTGATTAACCGTCTCGTCAGGACCCTGAGCTCTCTGTCGAAATTTGTGACGTTCAGCAATCACATTCACCTTAGGAACAAAGTACTTTTTCAGTCCATCCACGGCAGAAGTGTAGGTAACACCCGTATCCTTTAGAGTGTAGAACAGTCTTTGTCCTTCAGTCCCAAGTGCATGGAGAAGGACCGCGCGCTTTCTTTCCTCCGGCCATTTTTCTCCGGTAGCATCAATTACGAGCATGTAATTTTCAAACATTCTCAACCAAGTAGGAAAAGAAATAGCAGGTTCGCCTGGCACAGGCATGAACGGTGTAGGTAAGGGTACGGAAATAGCCATCCTCGTCGCCAAAAATGTGGTATTCTGTAGTAAGAAAGTAGTTAGGCAAGAATGAGACCGGGAGACACGCAGCTGCTCTTCACTTCGCACGTTTATTCAACTTCTCTTCTTAACATCCGTAAGTGCATACATCACTTCCGTCACTGCATACATCACTATCATACTAGCGCCCACTGGCGGTATAAACAGGACACAACAAGTGCTTATTAATTTCTTAGAGCAGCCCTTGTTCATTGCTAATAGGCAGTGGTTGAATGCTGCATTTATAGAGCAGGATTAGAGAACATTGTAAACGCAAGAGCTAAAGAAGTAAGTAATGGTAGCTACACCATGTTAACAATATGTACACATGACATTCCTTTCACTTGAGCAAATTTCTTATGACTTTGCCGACGTGTTACCCTAATTTCGTGAGCTGCCTGTTTTGTACGCAATATCCACTTTCACAAACAGGCTACTCTATGTGTGCACAAAAACATCCACCTTGCGCAGAAAAACTTGTCCGCACACAATTCGTTCAGAATGTTCGATAGAGCTAAACCCCAACGTGGTGAGGGTATGGGCAGTTGATTGGTTGGGCCCCTTACGCTGCATTTATACCGCAGGTCGTAATGCCTAGTTCCTATATCCGATTTCTTCGAGCGCCTGGTTACACCTACTTTTTCAAATAACCCATATCTGATACCTGTGCTTACACTCCTAACACTTGAAACAACCATCATGCACACATCGAAAACGAAAGTAAACAGAGAGCAATTATAATCCAGTTTATATATATTATGATATAAAGCCATTGCTTTCCGAAAGTATGTTTAGAGGTCTGCAATATATTGCGCATATTTTAAGGCGGAGAAGAAATAGAACTTCACTGTTGAAGCGAGTGAAACTAACGTCAAATGTCATCAAAATGCGAAGACCGTCGTATTTTCAATCACGTGCAAATCGGAATTGAGAGTTATATGCCACCTGCCTGGTTAGACCGCAGTCGAAATGACACATATCAGATTAGTATCTGATTGAATCCCGTATGAGATTGAGGCCTGAATCGGATCTGAGAATATCAGATTCAATGTGCTGCTTTACTGGTTACACCTACATGTTACATATCCCATCTGTGCCACATGTGAGCAGATCGGACCTGTGGTGTAAACGCAGCCTCAGTTCCAGTGACAATCTTAATGCTACAGTATACAACGCCATTCTAGAGAATTGTATGCTTCCAACGTTGTGGCAACATTTTGGGGAAGGCCTTTTCCAGTTTCAGCATGACAATGCCCCCAAGTACAATCAGATGAAATTCAATAATACAGTACAAGTAGTCCAGTGTTCAGGTCGTTTTCTAGTAGTCAGGTAGTGTGCAAGTAGTCATAATATATATTATTTTGGTAGTGTGAGTGTGGTATGTTTGGGGGGGGGGGCGGACAGTCTTTGTCTTCTTCTCGTGCATTTCTCCAGGAGCCCGATTGACTCGTAACCCCCGGGGCTTTCTCCTGCAGCTACACACAGACCGACAGACTGGTTCTGAGCTGCTGTGGAGTCTGGTGGGCAGGGGCATGTGGTGTCTTTTGCTTCATCAGAACAGGATTCTCTGATCTTCTCAAAAAGAGACTTCTGAGGCCTCTTTCACACCGGCAGTTCCGAACGCCGGTTCGCGTTCGCGTGCCGAAACCTCCGAACGTTGGCGCTGTCTGGTGAACGAGCCCGCGTTCATACCAGTGTAACTTTCGCCAGACAGCGCCAACGTTCGGAGGTTTCGGCACGCGAACGCGAACCGGCGTTCGGAACTGCCGGTGTGTAAGCCCTATGACTGGCCATGTCAAGTCTGGGTGGGGCTTACACAGGAAGACCACCTCTGGGGGACTGGACATCAGTGTGTTTCAGCAGCTGAAACTCGACTGGTTCTGCCCCGTGGTATTCCCTGGCCAGAACTACCCCAGGTCTGTGAGCATCAAAGCTGCAATAGAAGGAAGACAATACATTAACATATTGCCCACAGTAAATTAAATAATAATACCGCCATACCATGTTCATCAAATAAAATAGGTAATACGTGACAATGAATTACTTGAAGTGCTGGTAACTCTTAAGATGTGGGCGCATTCGAAAAGTAGCCACCCAGATGCTTTTGCCAGTCGTAGCGTTTGCCATTCTCCAGTCCTACAAGCTGGGGGATGTTGACGTGTTTCACAGGAGACTCTAGCAATGTCATCCAAAGTTTCCACTCTGGTCTTCCTGAAATACTGCTTGACCAGTCCAAAGTTGGTGTGGTCTGCAATCAGGAAGTGGAGGACCAGTGTCCGGTGAACGCCATGCATAGTCCGCCAGGCACAGTACCACAGCAAGTTGTCACAGCTAAGGTCCAATTCCCCACTGTCGATTCTCCACTGTCGATCCTCGTACCGGCAGTTGAAAGTCTGTTGATCGCGTCGGCAAGTGCCTGTGAGTCCATAACGTAAACAGAAAACTGTAAACACTGGGGCATGCTGCTGTCTTTATCCCTCTCCTTAGCTCAGCCATAGGCTACCTCGATCGACCTTACCAAACGAAACCAAACATGGTTCCATCAGCCCACCCCCAAGCCCCTAGGAAAACATACGAAAAACAAGCTCATTTTGCTGACAAATAACACATATTTACTACTTCAAAGCTCCGGCTTGCCACATGTCGAAGTGTCCTTGGGCAAGACACAGAAACCCCAAATTGCTCCCAGTGAGCTGGCCGGCGCCTTGCATGGTAGCTTGCCGCCATTGGTGTATGAATGTGTGTGTGAATGGGTGAATGAGAGGCCGTTGTAAAGCGCTTTGGATAAAGTGCAGTCCATTTACCATTTACCCTTCATAGATTTTTTACCTTCACCTGCCTTTACCCAGTAGGATACCGGTTCGAACCATCTGATTGGTTGAATAAGCTAGGCAGCCTGGCCAATGATTTTTGGCAAATTCAGTGCATCCCTGATTGGCTGGGTGGGTTTGTCACATCTGTACAGCCCAAAAGAATGTGCGTGTGCATAAACAAGTAGTTGAGCGAACAACGAGAGTCACCTCCGCGCGTGTGCTCAAAGGATGGGTACTGTGCACACATAGTGCAAGCAATTTGCGTGTCCAAATGTGTATGATTTTTCATTTGTGCATGCATTGAAACATGTTGTGTACAGTAGGTGAATGCCTACAGAGATGCACATATTGTTTTTGTCTTATGAATTAGAGGATACAAGTCTACAATGTAATTCGATGTGTGCATGGATTTAACACTAGAACAGCCATGGATGGGGTCATTTGACCAAAATGAGTAAAAAATTAGTAAAAAAAATGTCAATGTCAATGTAACTCATTCTAATTTCAGGACCCTTCTTTCATGACTTTTCCTAGATATGTGCACTCTACCACCCCAGTATCCTTACATCTTCAAAATCACATCAGGATAAGCTAGTATAAAGCTATTTGGCCGTTTTTCTGTGTAGGAGGCAGGCTAATTTACAAGAGGCACCAACTAGTCGTCTTTGTGTGTAAGTAGCAGCTTCCCATTCTAAAGACTATGGTCATTTGACCCTCAAGGCGACACTGAGAGCAGGTGAAATAGGCACAGCTGTCCTAGTGTTGATCTTTCTTCATCTGAGGTGTGGCATCAAAGCTACGGCACAACTGAACAGATGCATATATTTACAAGCATGTTACAGAGTAATTGCATAGGCTATATTTGATCAGCAGTTACTTTGGTTTAATGTAATGTGCAGTGAAACAGTGTGTAAAATGATCTAGCTAAATTCAATTAAAAGATAGGCACTATTGAATTGTGTGGCATAGGATATGGTATCTGCTGAAATACAGACCATGTTTGATGCATCAAGGGAAGTGCCACATTTCTGGTCATTCGGATTTCTGGACTCAAGAGGCCTCTCAGACAGAAGTTCAGCGGAACACTCTCCTTCTCTCTCCTGTCTCAAGCACATACAAAACACATCATCAATAGCCCAAAAAGCAGTAGGAAGCTCTATCTCCTCCGCTCTTGAAAAACTCTCTATCTTCTCTCTCTCCGGCGTTATATCATTGTACCATTAAAAAAAAGGAGATGGTGAGGGGGCTTGTTATACAGTATATCTATAGATCCATAATAACCAGAGAGGAGAACTACCTCCTGTGTGTTTTAATTTGCCTTTAAGAGCCTTCCCTAGTGCTGGGCGAAGGGGCTTTTAATAGTGATTCACTTGGCGGTGATTGCAGGTCATTACCCTACCATAGGGAGAGCGCAGTAACGAGAGAAAGGCTTAATGGCCGGGGGAGAGCAGAGTCATAAACGATAGGGACGGGATCCCACACCCCCTTACACACCCACCCTCACTCTCTCTCCGCTTTTATTATTATTCCATCCGAACGTCGTTTGTTTAAACCCCATTAGAATCCAAAGGGGTGGCAATCTTCTTAATCAAACCTAATTTATTAAAACATTAGCTCGCGACTATTAACAGGTCGCAGTGGAAAGATGAGGTGGGGGGGGGGGAAAGAGGACAAAATAAGAGAGATGTGTCCTTGTCCTTTTAGATAAATATGAAGTTTTCCTGTCCCCTCCCTTTCTCGCTCCTCTTCTTTTTTTTAAATCTTCATTTAACTGTGTCTGCTGATGAGGAGGTTTATGAAGGGATGTTTACACTATTGTACGGCGTTGCAAACCGAAACGCCGCGCTAAGTACCCGTGCTCCTTAGTCCTAGTGATGTACAACGCTGACAAGTAAATCTAATTTACCTTTGAAAATGGTTCTATTAGTGTTTTTTTTATTAGGTTAATTAGCTTATCTCGAGGGACTTGTTGAATGGGGCGAGATCGGAGATTAATTCAGTGTTCTCCAGTGATGGCCAAGGACTGACTGACAGTAGGAGTAGTGACTATCGTCGTCATCATATACACATCAACACAGACACACACACACGCGCAAGAAAACACGCACACACACACACACACGCAGAACAATTAGCCACATACTGTAACATCCCTGTGCTTTAACCCATGCATAATCTGCATATTCACAGAGGGAAGCAGACAATGAAGGAAAAATAACATCTTGACATCTCTAGTAGGACTAATCGTGTACAGTACATATGACCCGGTGTCGTCCTGATGTACTGTATGTTACCATGGTTTTCTAGTGTCTTTCAATAAGCCAGACATAGGACACCAGCAAGACCCCCAAAATGAAGTGAAACACTAAAACACACACACACACACACACACACACACACACACACACAGGTCTGCTTACCAACGAGGCACGGTAAGGACTGTGGACAGCCGGGGAGGAGTCCCCAGTCGAAAGCCATATTGATTGGGATAAAGGTCTTTTGATGAGGCAGATTGCTCATCAAGGTGGAACGGCATGCTTCTCAGATGTGACGCCTTTTCAGGCCAGCCCAGGGACCCATCGACCAAGGGAGGATTGGAGTGTGTGTGTGTGTGTGTGTGTGTGTGTGTGTGTCTGTGTGTGTGTGTGTGATACTTCGGGTGATACCCTCTGTGATCAAACCTAAGTCCAGCCCAATGATTGCCTATGGGCCCATCCATGGGTCAATCTGGCTCCACCTTGTTTTGTTCTCCACTGGGAGATGTCCATTGTAAGGAGATGCAATGAACTTTACGCCTTACACCTGTGATGCACTGACGTACATGCAGTCATACTACGCTGGGTCCTTCTGCAGGCTAGCCTCTGAAGCTAAGGTGGGATGGGCTGAAGTCAAACCTAGGAAACATCTTGTCGAAGGAGATCCCAAAGCCCCAGGGTAGAGATCGGGAGACCCCAATATCCATCAGAGGACACATCAACCAAAGATCCTGACTCCTCATGTCACTAAAGATCTGCTAGCGCCAAGGAAGATCATAGGTAGTAAAGTAGTCAGAATCTAAACAAAAAATCCCCACTTTAAAAGGACAATTCACACACAAATTAAAAATTTTAATTAAAGATTTTGGAGTGAGTATAAAAGTGAGTATAAAAAATAGCTTTATACTAGCTTATCCTTATTTTGGAAATGTAAGCATACTGGGTGGTAGAACGTACACATCTAGGAAAAGTCTTGGTCAAATGACCCCACCCATGGCTGTTCTAGTGTGTTAAAGACGATGTTTATCTTTGCTGCTACAGTCGAGCATTGAGACCCCGTCTCTCTCCCTCTGTCGGCTGCAGGCCTTCACACTCCCTCTGCCTCTCTCACCCAAGGATTCCCACTGCCCTCCCCTTTTATAATCATCCCCTCCCTGACCTTTCCCTCCATGGTCGTCTCGCCCTCTCTGTCAGTCAACTTCTCCAAACTCCCAATAAAGTTATTCCAAAGGTTCCATGGAACATGAGATAACATAATAACCCCCGGTGAAGACAATCAGAGCACTCACACATGCACCAATCAAATATATCGATGTTCCATCCACTTTTTTCTCTCCCGCCGCTGTGAGGAGTAAGTATTTTGAAGGTTTCTCCAGGGTTAAGAGTTGTCCATGGGAAGTAAGAAATAAATAAATAAATAAATCAGAAGTGGACTGGATCTCGGGAGCGGCGCGCGCGGCTGCACCCACTGGCTCCCTTTTTAGCCTCGCGCCGAGATACCAAAACTCTTAATAATTGATTATAATTGATTTTAACCCGGCCCTGACCCGGGCCAGGACGCAAAGGCGGTGTCGTCCGAGTGTGTGTGTGTTTGCATAAGTGTGTGTGTGTGTGTGTCTGTGTGAGTGTGTATGTGTGTGTGTGTGTTTGCATAAGTGTGTGTGTGTGTGTGTCTGTGTGTGTGTGTATGTGTGTGTCTGTGTGTGTCTGTGTGCATGCAAGCGTGTGTGTGTGTGTGTGTGTGTGTCCGTAGAAGGCAGGGGGAAAGGAGGGCAGTGCACATCTTTAAAAGCTCCAGACGTGTTCCTGAGATAAAATATTTAGGCAGCCGAAGCCTTGACCTCCCCGTGTTCGCCCGGCTCCCAGTTAGAATTGATTTCTGACAAGGCAACTGGGAAGCCATTACAATAAAATGCACTAAAGCCGGCCACGCGTACCCTCTGACACTCTCGCATGTTTAACCCCCACCGTGGCTCTAGCGTGTGGGTGGGGGGCGGGGGGGAGATGGACACAACCAAAGGCCTTCTGCATCCTCTGTATACACCAGTTCCTTCTCTGACTGTCCTCTAAGGGCAATTTGACAGGAAATCACATCAGCATTGACCTGATACTGTACGTAATACACCCATACACCAAGGTGAGCTCCAATCACTATGTGTCACGTTCTAAAGCTTTGGTCCGCATACCGGGATCTGATGTAGTGATCAGACTTTTCTTTTGACAAATGTGAATCCATTTCCACATTGTTGAAAATCAATGTCGCATCGCTAGTCAACTAGCACAGCGTTTTGTGAGCCTGCTAACAATGTAAAGTAGTGTTATAGTTAACTAGGTAGCAGTGGGGGATTACTCACCGAATTCATTGCGTTGCAGTATTGTGGCTTGACTAGCGAGTTTTGTGTCGTGATTCTCAACAACGTCGAAACGTTGTTCCGTGTTTCAAAAGAAAAGTCGGAACATTTTGATTGGTTGCCGAGATGCGGACCAAAACACTAGAACATGTCACATATGGATCTGACCAGGATCTCAGGAGAAATGGAAGGACAGACAGCTGGACTATAGTACCATGTATCATTATTAGTCTGGCAAAGCCATACCTCAAGATACTCACATTGGAGCAAGCCTCTTGGGGTCTGGGATTCACAGAGGAATACTGGGACAGGTCATTGGTCAAGTCGAGATCTGTCTGTCTAATCACTGAACGTAACCGTTCATAGAATACTTGTTAACAGACAACAAATAAGAGTAACAGCAAAGGTTGGTTCAGGTTCATGCATGTGTTTTATGAATGTATTAACCATGTGAATATAACATAGGATATATTTAGTGCAAGGTATTGCATGGAGAGAAAGATAAAATGATTCATCAAAAAGTGGCTCAGCTTTGTACGCTAGTATTGACCACACATTTGTCTGGATCTCTATGGACGAGTTGATTCTGTCCAGTTTGGTCTGATTGATGCCACTATTGATTCAACACAATGTGTACTACAGGTAAACAGTTGAATAAAATATGATCCCCTCAGGATCTCAGGTGAGTTTAAGTTTAAGTTTTTTAAAAATGAGTAATAATGTTTTGCCAACAACACTGTTACTATGAAGTCTCCATAAGTTTTGGAAAAACTGTAAGCTCATAAAAGCTAAGGATCAATACAGTACAGTACATACAGTATGGACTACAGTTTAATTTTTCAAGGATTAATAAATCAACCCAATCTTGCAACCAACTGTTCATTGGCATTCTAATATTTGGTTATATTTGGTTTGGTCTTCAAAACAAAATTCCCAGAGTGTTCTGCACGTGTTATTCACCCTGTGGATTTGACTGGAGGGTGAGAGGGCGTCGCTTGTTCCCGTCTGACAATGACAAATAACAATAAGAGCATGTTAATCCCAGGACACGAGGGGGCGGCCCCTGCTGTTGCCACGGCGCCGCGGACTTAATCTGGCTGGACCGACCGGGTTGGGCGAACCAGTTCACGTCTGGTCAAGGGACATGTGAACACACTTTGTGGCCACGTTTATGATGCGTGCGTGGCTTATTGACTTACTGTCCACTGAGCATAGCATGGTACAGAAATGCAGATACACAAGGCAAGTACTGTACATGTTAGTTACACCCAGTTTTTGGACATAGTCAAAGATATTAGCTTTCTGGAGGCTGGATTCAATTTAGCATACCAGGTGGAATTGATCTTGAATACTTCACTTGTACCTTTATTTCAAATTAAACATCCTCGATATGCGCTGAGGAATAACTAAATAGTGCCCCCTACCTGTTCGGTGTTACTAACCCACACCGTACATGAGCTATAGCTGTACATTGAGCTATGCATAATATTCTCTGTAATTGTGTGTGTGTGTGTGTGTGTGTGTGTGTGTGTGTGTGTGTGCACGTATGCATGTGGGCGCGCATGCATGTGTGTAAGTGTGTGTGTAAGTGTGTGTGTGTGTGTGTGTGCGTATGTTTGCCCTACATAGTGTATATGGTGGATAGGGATGTAACAACCAGTCTTCCCTTTATATGAGGTAAAGAATCTATGCGGTGTGTGCACTGCATTGGGTGCATGTAATGTAGGTGTGTACGGTACTGTACCTCTGTGTGTCTGTATCTTTTCGCCCAGCAGCAGGGCGAAAGGCCCTGAGCCCTCGGAGGATGTCAGCATCGCTGTAACCCTGTAATTAATCACAGGCGAGTGGCCCACCCCCGTGTGTGCCTGGGTTGGGTCAAACTGGCCCGTTTAGGGAAGCCTGGGAATATCGTACGTATAGAGAGGGGCTCTGCTGTGTTAACCCCCCTGATCCCGACGGGCATATGGGGCTGGGCGGAGGGGCTGCAGCTGTAACACACACACACACACACACACACACACACATAAACACACACACACGCAAACACACACTCGCGCACACATACACACAAACACAGACACACACGTAAACACACACACACACACACACAGGGCCCTGGCCTGGTGGGGGGAGGCAGAGATTGCAGGGGAGAAAGGAAGGAGGTGGGAGTCGTCCTCTAACAAACACACATCCCATGGTGAAGCTAATTAAGCAATAACACATGAGAGGGTGTGTTATATCGTGGACGTCGGAACGGCTGTGATGTGGTCGCAGGCACGAGGCACAACCGAGATGGGCTGTCGACCATCACAGACAATCCGATATAGCACACCCTTGAGTGTGTTTTTGCTTTTATAGAACAGTGTTACACACACAGTAACAATTCTGACAAACAGACAATGGTGCAATCAGGTTTTTTTCGCAAAGATTCTTCCCGAAACGTGTTATTTTAGCAGTGAAAAGTTATGACACCTTGAAATTCTGCAGTGTTAATACACCACATAATTATAGTTCCCCTCAAAATGCTTCCACACATAGGCTGCAACACTTCACTTTGTGAGAGTCGCAAATATTGACGTTGTTGTTTTGCGGTAACCAGGGGTAACATCGATCGAGGCAAGAGAGAGATGTCGGGCATGTTTTTTGTTTTTGTTTGGGCTACACCCCTTTCTCAGCTGTGTGATTTTCCCGATTAATACATGGTTTGGAATACAGTTTTAGCCAATCAGATCACATACACAATTTCTCAGAATCCATTTTTATAAAGCCCAATAACATTCATAATCAGCATTGTGATGATGCCCTGACGTGCACCACAAGCCAAGGAAAGTATATCTGAACACTTCACAGATCTTCGGGGTAGATTCATTTCAGTTACAGTTAATATTTTTGTTCTAGAAGACCTGGAAGATGACCTTGGAGGGGATAGCCTCAGAACAAGGGTGTGCAGTTTACAAACTATATATACCACACTATTGTATTCAGAATCACAGAGAAAGGGTATATTATACATGTTGTGCTTTGGGCATTAACCTGTAACGTGCTGTACACACCGACAGCCAAAACACTGTCTTACCTGAACCACTGGAGATTTGACTGTGAATTTTTCAAAAGTTTATAAAAGTTCACACACTCACAAGGTCCAGACAGAATGAGTTGGTCAGTGGGGAAGCTGACCAGTCAAGCCTAGAACTGCTCAAGGCAACTGACTGTTTCTCTGTCGATCTCTTTTCTTCCTCACCCTCCTGCATAATCACTTGTTTTCTCTCTATGTCTCCCTTTTCCTTCTCTCCCCCAGCCTCCTGCCAGCGTTCCCTCAGCTAATCTCAAATGGTTCAATGTTGTTCAATTAGATTCCAGTTGACATGCATTGGAAGTAGGCACTCCTCTCCGTAATTCAGCCCTCTTTATAGCCAATCTATTTTTTAATAAAGGTTCTGAAGAAAACATTAAAGTATTGATCCTTATGTATCGATCGGAGACCGAAAGCATAGTTAAAGCTGACACAAATCAATCAAAATAAATTTGAAATGATGATAGCACATAGGAGGAGGCGAGTTGGCTGCTTTGAGCTTAATTAGAAGGCCAGCGAGTGGGAACCCAAGGCAATATGAGACAGTAATATGGAGGCTAAAACGAACTGAAACGCTGTTTAGCCGAGGCCAGATTAGGAATTTGTTTTGTATTAAATGAAGCGAATGAGAGGCAAGGTTAATGAAAGGGCATAGCACTTTAGGCCGGAGTAATCCACAGAAACCCTTTCTCTACAAGAATGAGACTAATGCAATGGCGCACACACACGTATACACCAAAATGCACACACACAGACACAGACACACACACACACACACACTCACACACACACTCACACACACACACTCACTCACAAAGAGGGCAGTAGTCTCTGTCAGGGACATCCCCTGATTATTAAAAACAATTGGTATTTATTCAAACGAGAGAAAGAAGGGGTGGGTGGAGAGTGGATGAGTGTGTGTCCACCCTGGCCTCTCCAGGTCTTTAAACAACGCAGAGTGCATTAACTGATTTTAATCTGAGTAATGATGTCCACCCAAAGGGATGGGAGATGGGGGGCAGCGGTGTGCAGGTGTGGCTAGGGGCTTATCTCCCTCTAAAGGTCTTGACAGGACACCGGGTCCTTCCCTGGACCACAGAGCTCACATGGGGCCTAATGCTCTGCTTCACCGTCATAAGTGATATTGTCTGGCGTGGGTGCAGTTGGCACAGATCACGCAAACTGGGAGAGGGGAAAGGTGGTTTGAGGTTGCGGTGTTATCGTGTCACAGGGAGTTGGCATGTTTCTAAATCTGTCGTCTAGATCTGACAGAGGCGACCATGTGCCAGCAGGCCAGATTGAAGCACTTTGAAGCACTTTTTTTCAGTCTGGAAATCTAGCACAACGAGTCTTTCCCTATATGCCAAAACTCAGGCTAGGGAATACAAAACAGCAACACAAACTGGTCAGTGCCTGACTGACTTAGCATCCGTGCTGACCTAAACCAACAATCTAACAACTAAATTATAACAAATATGGTTTTAGTAGAAACTTTAGGTGATCTGATTCCACAAACTCTGTTTGGTACATACCCAGCCATCACCTTGTCTCGAGACATCTTAAGACTCATTCAAGACGTCTTGAGACACGGAAAATATGGCTCTTATGCTCCATGTCTTAAGTGAGTGAATGAGTGCATGTCTTCAGGTTAGGTCTTAAGACGACTTAAGACATCTTGACAGACAAAATGTCTTATTTTGGTTAATTAAGACATCTTAAGACATCTCAAGACAAGGTGATGGCTGGGTATGTAGAAGGGAGATGGGACACAGAGGAAAGCGAGCCAGAATGAAGTGAGCAGATCCTACTTCCCTTGCTTGCTATCTGGAGGAAAGACCAACACAGAAGGCACAGACAACAATCCCTGATTCAGGACCTGTTCATTATTATTATTATCATAGCACCAAATGCACTTTATTTTTTTCACATGATCAACATTTTAAAAGTGGTAGGAAACATTTTGCTTCCGAAACTCTCGACTGAGAAACATGTAAAAGAAAGAAACACTGAGCCCTCCTTTATAGGTCAATATCTTTGCCTGTGGTTGTTTACTTCAAGCCCTCTGTTTGAAAGTGAAGTTTTTCCTACATCTTCCTTTTTATAAAAATCATTGCATTTCTATGCCAAGAACAACTGGGTAGCCATTTTAGCCTCGCAGAGATATTAATGAGTTTACAAGGACCTTCCCGGTCTAATTATGTCGAGCAACTGCAGTCTCTTACTGGGCCACAGTTCCCAGGGGGATACACAAATCTACCAGGCTAGCAAAACTCGCATACTTTTGACAAAACACTCTACATGCAGATACAACTAATAGCAAACATCCTTCATTACCATGGCGTTTGGAGTAGATTAATATGGCACCCCGTGTTTAACCTGAAAATACCTGACTTTTGCTTTGAGATGATCGCTATTAGTAGGAATGAGTTCAAAGGCATAAAATACATATAGGCTATGCAACATCTTGAAAAAAAAAAACATTTGAAGGAACTAAAGATATGGCTAGTTTATCAGAAAGAAGAGTGGGATTCCAGCCTCCTTTCATATAATTTGTTTCATATTTATTCAAACAGAACAACTTGGAAAATAGATGAAGTGGGACGACGGTAAGAAATGTTTTGTATTTCAAATAGCAAATCCCATTCACTTAGCCAAACTAGGGAACATGTTCTGTTGAAAGCTGTTGGTATGAACATCAGGTCTAGCCCCCAAAAGTTTATTACTATTAAATTATTACTTAGATTTTCACATCCAGGCTGAAACAAGAAAGTCTGGTATTTGGAGCACTGTCATCTATCAACAAAAAAGCTGTTGGCATGGCAGCATTTTTATGACATCACATTGGCCCAACAGTGGCAAGCCGAGTGTTCTGTTGTCACACTCTTGTCATTGGCTTGCCAAGTATTCATCTCAGTCAAATAATATAATCTCAGTCAAATATATCATCTTTCCACTCCTTTACCAAGCTTTATATTTTACCTCAAATGACTGAAGTATGGGTCTTTACATACCAGGGTTATGGGTTGAGTGTCAGTCTACCACGTGCATGCCAACCGTTGGCCTTCTGTTGGCACGCCTACATTGGTCCATCATTCACATAGCGACTGTTGGTTTAACGTTGGCATGCCAGCGTCCATCTACTATTGGCGTGCCAACCGATTGGTCTACCAATGACATGCAGACCATTGGTCTATCATCGGCATGCCGACCATCGGTCTTCTTCTGCCATGCTGACTGTCAGCCCATCATTAATGGTACACAGTTGACAAATAAGGGCTTAACGCCCTGACGGGTGTCATCATTTTACCGTTAGGGGGTTTCAAAAGCGGTATTCTACAAGATGTCGATATAAACCCATCAGTGTAATGTAGTTCTCCAGATTTTAAAACGGCAGCACCTCCATACCGTATGCAAATGTTCTTCTCGGATCCATTACACAAAGAGATGTGCACGTCTGAGTGCAGAGAATGACCAGCTCACAAAGAGAAAACTACAGCAACACACAGGAACGCACACACACACACACACACACACACACACACACACACACTTGTCTCTCCCACACTAATATAAAAATAAGGCACTTGACTCTGACATGACGGCAGTGACACCAACCACGGTGAGAGAGAGAGAGTGAGAGAGAGAGAGAGAGAGAGAGAGAGTGAGAGAGAGAGAGAGAGAGATGTCAGCATGAGCCTTCTAGTGGATCTCTTAATAGCAACATAACACACACACATATCCAAAAGAACATCACTCTGCTTTAAGCCTGCTCGTCATTTGTTCATTGTGGAGGAGAGAGAGAGAGACAGACACGAGGGATAGAGAGGGAGTAGCGGAGAGTGGAAAAGGGGAAAGATGGGGGTGAAAACAGAGGAGAGCCGGAGTGTAAAGCCGCTGCTGTGAGGTCAGTGTTAGCCACTGCTGTTTTGCTCTGGGACTCAAAAATAGATACTTTAAAGTTTAAGTGCAGCCTGAGGGTCCAGTCCCTGCTGTTCATTAGAAACAACGGCCAGGGACGGCATTTACACATGCTACTCTGCATTAAAGACGGGACACACAGAGAGAAATGTGTCCAAAGAGACATCATTCAGGGTCAGAAGAGGAGAGAATAGGAGAGGCAGAAAAGTAACTCAGGGATGCAGATAAACACACACACACACACACACACACACACACACACACACAAACACACTCAATCACACACACACACGCTCACTAATACACACACACACACACACACACACACACACACACACACACACACACACACACACACAGACACAGACACAAAAAGCTTAAGGCTACATTTAAGAGCCATGAGATACCAGCATAAACCACATTCATCATTCACACACAAACACACATGCACGTGCGCACACACACACACACACTCACACACACAAACCCTACCTTGTGCACTCGCAATGGGGAGGCAAGAGGATAGCCCAGGGCAACGAATGTGTCATCTCGCCTGTGACAAAAACAAAATAATTAATGTGCAGACCGATACACCAAATAACACATCATCAAACATGTGTAACCGGAATATGCATACCAACTTCCCTGCTATAGCATACTGTGAAGGCAAAAAAAATTGCTGATAAGCAACACATTATAACACACGGTTTTGCAAGGAAGGAACGATTCTTTAGTAACACATGATAACAGCATGCAGGCCTGACGGTGTTGTGTCTGACTGGGACTCCCGTGACCCTGTGCTGCTGCATAAAATGGCAGCGCTTTACTGGTAAATGTCAGTGATAGACATCGCACGCACTTCCTCTCCTACTCCATCTGCCTTCTGCAGATGTTTCAATCAAGGTAGCATCTGCCTGATGTCAGTAGTGCCTGAGAGACAGGCTCGACATACACCTAAACTGTACCATACAGGTACTGTTGGTACTGTTCAGAAGGCTTCTGATAAAGGATAGGACTATCACTAGCGTAGTACTGTAATGT
This sequence comes from Nansenia antarctica, assembly GCF_963989245.1. Lineage (NCBI taxonomy): Eukaryota > Metazoa > Chordata > Actinopteri > Argentiniformes > Microstomatidae > Nansenia > Nansenia antarctica. The sequence continues at coordinate 15,394,479 of NC_137692.1, read as the reverse complement.
TGTGTTCTCAGAATAGTGGCTGACCTCAATACCTCAGTTAACTGACAACGACTGACTGTCGCTTCTCAAAACTCCTCACAGAACTATTGAATGAATGAATGGTCTTTATTGTCATTGCTACAGTACAGGTACCAAACAACGACATTTAGGAGGGGTGGCTCCCCTGGTGTTAGGAAAGGGAAAAAAAAAACTTTTTAAAAAGAATCACAAGAAGGGAAGGAGCTGGTTTACATAAATAAAGGCTATGTACACAATCCACTGTACTATACTGTACAGATAGACGACTAGGGTTGTCATATTGCACAGAGTGTTATTTCACATTTATTTAAAGTGTCGCAGTTTGCAGGCTTGAAATGTACATGTTTGTGCCTCAGCACTACACCTGATTTTTTTTTTTCAGTCCAGCTGAAGAACTTGCAAAAAGGCAATTCAGGTAATATCTCCTTGAATTAGTAGATTTCTTGCTTTATTTGATGAGAAAACCGTGTTTGTTGTGAATTTTGAAATTGATTTCTAACCAAAGAGCCACAGTTCACAGTAAAGTGCACTGCACAAGTATAATTTATAGGGACAGATTTACTTAAGCTTTGTGGTATACTGCAAACCAAATTAGCGCCTGAATTAGCGCCTGAAAAAAGCAACTGTTCCAATCTACTAAAGTGGAGCAAAGGCATTTAGGCATGTGCGAGGAGGAAAGCCTGGAACACAGATCGAACCATTAACACTAGGACAGCCGTGCCTATTTCACCTACTCTTAGCGCCGCCTCAAGGGTCAAATGACCATAGTCTTTAGAATGGGAAGCTGATACTTACACACGAAGACCACTATTTGGCGCCTCTTGTAAATTAGCCTGCCTCCTACACAGAAAAACTGCAACATAGCTTTATACTAGCTTATCCTGATTTAGAAAATGTAAGGATACTGGGTGGTAGAACGTACATATCTAGGAAAAGTCATGAAAGAAGGGTCCTGAAATTTGATCGAATGCAAAGGTATACATTTCTTTGTTACTTACTTGGTCAAATGACCCCACCCATGGCTGTTCTAGTGTTAATATCTTAATAATATGGCTCACAGCGAACTTTAGAGGATTATGTTTGCTTATTGCTTACAAACTTAAACAAATATTTAAATAATAAAAATGTAACAAAGCTACTGTATCTGTACTTAACTTAGCAATACTCATAAGCTTTTAACTTTGAAAATAGTCACTGTGACCTTTAAACAAAAGTGAAACACTGTTTCAATGAGGTGTGTTCTATCACGGTTGCCCAGTGAGTTGGCTCTTCTCCTATCCGCTTGTTAAGTCGTGACGTGTTTCCGGGTCCAACGTTGGCTGAGGCGCTGTCTTCGAAATGCCGAAATAATAATAATAATAAATTATATTTATATAGCGCTTTTCCGAGGCTCAAATACCCTGACAATATGGAGAAAACGGGAAAGTGCTGTGTCCGTTGTTGTATGAATAGATCCGAGTCTAAAAAACGATTAAACTGTCATTCTACCGCTGTAGTTTACAGGTACTCTGGTGCGGGGAATTTCTGGTTTGGACTCGGAAATGGCTAAACGTCACTTTTGACGTCAGACTTAACAAGCGGATCACGGTTGCTCAGTGAGTTGGCTCTTCTCCTATTGAGGCCCAGACAGGAAGCCACCTCCTGGTGAATGGCAG
>NC_137692.1:15347806-15387806 GCF_963989245.1 Nansenia antarctica | reverse complement strand
GATAATGAACTTGTCAAGTCATAGTCTTAAACAATGAAAAGGTACAAGTATTATCATGGATGAAAGTCACAATTGAACAGCGGAACAAATCCCAGACTTTGCGTTTAATATGGTAGTACAGGAGGAGAGTATAGGTCATGTACATGTAAACCTGTAATCGCAGCAACTCAAACCTGGCCCGTGTGGTGGTGAACTAAGTAAAGTAAATGATTTACTATCTTAGCGAATCACAGGCCGTCCAGGCCCTGAACACAGCAAAGACCTAAGTTCTGGGCCCTGGACAGTCTGGACGGATTGATGGCAGCTGCTGGACTGAAGAAAAGAAAATCAGGTGTAGTGCTGAGGCACAAACATGTACATTTCAAGCCTGCAAACTGCGACACTTTAAATAAATGTGGAATAATACTATTGTGCAATATGACAACCCTAGTCGTCTGTCTGTACAGTATAGTACAGTGGATAGTGTACATAGCCTTTATTTATGTAAACCAGCTCCTTCCCTACTTGTGATTTTTTTTCTAAAAGTGTTTTTTGTTTTCCTTTCCTAACACCAGGGGAGCCACCCCTCCTAAATGTCGTTGTTTGGTACCTGTACTGTAGCAATGACAATAAAGTCCATTCATTCATTCATTCATTCATAAAGTCCATTCATTCATTCATTCATTCATTCATTCACACGACTGAAATCTCAATGTTGCAACTGATGAGCTAATACAGGGTGAACATGAACAGAGGAGACAATATTATGGGGATGTGCTGTGAGAGACGATTGATGAGAGGATAAGCCAATGGCTATGCATCAGGGGTTCTCTAGATCTTTGTATTGGGTAACAAAGGCCAGGTTTGATGCATCGGTCCACCAGACCTTCCCAGGAGTGGGCAAAAGTGCCTGGTGAATGAGAATATGGCCAGACTAAAACTGAAACTTAGGCATGTCCATTTTAAAAGTTTTTAATCAGTTGAATTAATTGGCGATTGATCTGAGGACTGAACATTTAACAACATGTAGCTCATTTTAACCTTCATTACTTCAAATTGCATCTCATTCGCTGTATAAACAACAGAGACCACATGTGATACGGTCTGGTGAAAAGGGCCGCATGTTGGCAATTCTCAAGTTGCACAAAGAAATTTTTTTCCCAGTTTTCTTTTCAGTTTTCCTTTTTTTTTTGCATATAGGAAAGTTGAAGTGTTGAAGTGTCCACTCGATATAAAACAAACAACAGTTTTAGGATCACTACATATTTATAATTTGGGAATTGCATTCACTCTCTTGTCTGCCATAGGCTACTGGTAAGTGATACATGGCTTGTAAACAAACTTACGGACGTGTTCAAAAGCAAGGACCGTGTGATCATATGATTATGTGTAATTATGTGTTTTGAATGAATGAATGAATGAATGGTCTTTATTGTCATTGCTATAGTACAGGTACCAAACAACGACATTTAGGAGGGGTGGCTCCCCTGGTGCTAGGAAAGAAAAAAAAAGAAAAAAAACAAGAAGGGAAAGGAGCTGGTTTACATAAATAAAGGCGATGTACACTATCCACTATACTATACTGTACAGATAGACGACTAGGGTTGTCATATTGCACATAGCATATTGTCATATTGCACATAGCATGTTGATGTTCTATCAGTATGTTGTTGTTAGATGTTCGTAGCGAAGTTCCTATTCAGCACTAGCTATTAGCAACTGTTTTTCCTGTGTATTGATTCAGAGCATGTTTCTCTGAAGATTTCAATGTATGATAAATCTGCTTTCATAATCTGGAAAAAGCTGAAAAATGACTATGAGGACTTGAAGACGTTTTAACCAGACCGTAATATACTAATACGATCTAATACTTTACATAAACAATCCTAAATGAAAAGTCACACATAGTTTAACTCTTTTCTCTTTCTCCATCTCTCTCTATCTCTCTCCACTCACCTTTTTCTCATTATCCCACTCTCTCGCTCCCCCGCTACCAGTGAGAGCCGAGAGCAATGGGCAATAACACAGCACAGTGTTAGCGAGTTAGTGCTACCTGCTATGCTAATATCATTAATCAATAGTGTCGAGATTGGGTTTGCAGTGATTCGAAGAATCCAATGGTCCCAGCGGTGCAAAGGTTTTTTCTCTCTCAACTAAAACCTCATTTGCAAAGGCCCCAAGATGGCCACCTTAATGACGGCCAGAGAAGTTTTTCCAACAAATTTCATGGGGCATGATCCAAAGATAATAGGTTTTCAGCCCCAATGACAATCCAATTACTATGCCAATCAAAGCCAACGGCAAGCCATCTAATTATCTAGTCTGACTGTCAGTTAAATGCTAACATAGCAGTTTTTTTTGCTTGAAATTAATCATATTTTGGAGGTGAGGTAAATTCTCCCATCCATGCCAAGGGAAAACTAAGTCACACTGGCTTACGAACCAAGTAGTATTTGTTGGTGTTTTATACGTATGACACAAATTCCAGTTTTATCATATGCAATCATGAAATCTGTATAAAAAAAAAAAGGAGCTGTACCTTTCAGCTTTGGTTTACGCATATGTTATATCTGGTTCATTATTTTGCTCTCTAGATATATTTCTAGTAATGACGGTGAAAGGAAAGCTTTTGCTGGATTGAGGAGCATTGCATTTACTTCCCCATGTCTCTCCTGGCTTGGATTTAAAGGAGCTAACTTTGTCATGGAAAGCCTAAAAAGCTATATATATATATATATATATATATATATATATAGTATATTCAAATTCACACATACCACACCTAACAAGTTCACGTAAACAAGTGGTGAAGATGGGCTCAAAGACCTCCACCCCTCTGACCATCAAGGTTGTGTCCTAAACCCCCTCCTCTACTCCCTGTACATCCACGACTGCGTGGCCACTCACAGCTCCGACACGGTGATCAAGTTTGCAGACGGTGATTGGCCTGATCGACGACGGCGACGAGAAGGCCTACAGGAGTGAGGTCGACCACCTGGCTCAGTACAGCCAGGTCAATAACCTTACTCTCAATGCCAACAAGACCTTCACGAAGAAGAGGTAGGCACAAGAGCCCATCACCATCAACGGGTCTGCTGTGGAGTGGGTCAACAGCTTCAATTTCCTGTGGGTTCACATCACCAATGACCTCACCTGGGATGTACACACCAACCAGGTGGTGAAAAAAAGCACAAGGTCGCCTCTTCCATTTCAGGCGGCTGAAAAGTTCAGCTTAGGACCTAAGATCCTTGGGGCCTTCTTCAGAGGCACTACAGAGAGCATCCTGACGGGATGCGTCACTGCCTGGTACGGGAACAGCACTGCCCAAAACCCGCCAAGCGCTATAAAGGGTAGTACGGACAGCTGAGAAGATCAGCAGATGTGAGCTTGCCTCCATCCACCACGACACCTACAAGTGTGTCAGAAAGGCCCTCAGGATTATTAGGGATACCAGCCACCCCCAATCAGAAACTGTTAGCGCTATTGCCGTTGGGGAAACAGTACCAAAACCACGGGGCTCGAACCCAGAGGCTGTCAAACAGCTATTTCCCCCAAGCAATCAGGGGGAATACACTGGAGAAATACACTGGAAGAATACAAAAGTCTGCCACCCCCTAACCAGCCCCATGCACACTACAAAAGTGTTTATAAAATTATAACTACTTCACAATACTAGATTACTTGTATACCATTGGACTAACTTACTAGCGTAGTGTATTGTATTATATTGCATTTCATATCATTGTACTTTACACAGCATTTTTGCATTATTAAAACCATTGTTTATGAATGTAGGGTTACTTATTTAACTTACGTTACTAATTATTATTGTGTTTTTTTTATATCTGAATGCTGCAATGTCAATGTTGAGGAACCAAAGCCAAATAAATGTACTCTTGTGTACAGTAAGACATAAAAGCAATTCTAATTCTAATTCTGATTCTGATATACGTACAATCATACTTGCAAAAACCAGACACATGGAAACACACACACATGCAGACACAAACACGCATACATACACACACACAATAGGCACATTCAAACTTGCGGGCATACACGTTACACACACACACACACACACACACACACACACACACACACACACACACACACACACACACACACACAAATAGACACATTCAAAACAAGCACACAAATACACAGAGCGCACACACACACTTACAAAAAAAAAAAAAAAGAAGCAGCATCAATAACACAAATGATTAAACATTCATGGCCTTTTCAGTGGAACATCTGCTCTATTTGGGGCTGTAGCCTGGGGGACTGGGCGAATCAAGAGGATTTCTCCCTGAGAAGCTCAAGAAAGCAATAAGATGGCGAGAAGACAGCAGGAAATTTACACACACAAACACTCTCTTACACACATACAAACAGTAAACACACACACACACACACACACACAAACAAGCACACAGAAATACAACCTTGCACACACAGACAGACACTCACACACACACAGAGATTTAGAGTACACAGGCACACACTGACATCACACTCACTTACACACACACACACACACACACACACACACACACACAGTCTGAACACCACCAATAGATAACAGTACACCCTCAAAAACAAACAAACGCACACACGTAGATACTCAGTCTGAAAGCCATCAAGGCCCGAACTGATGACGATGTCTGACCATAACAACTAAAGCCCTGTGGTTGTAACTTCTGCTATTTCACTTATCTTCGATGTTTAACACGTGTCTTGAACGTCCTTATCTAACATGTTCATGTCTCACTGAAGTGTGTCTACATACTCTTGATTGTTAAGCTTCCCTTACATGAGACACGTGTCTATCACTTGCCACGGTTCGCGCTGAAGTTCATTCGAGTCAATTGGGGTATTGAACTGCACTATTTTTAAATTCAACGTCAAATCCAACAGATCAGGAGCTGAACTACAGCTGACCCGAACTCTGACACAAGCAGCCGAGGGAGTTATCCTGGGTTATCCCTCAGTTGAACTCATTAGCCTGTTTTCCACTGCTGAGCCAAGTCAGGTCACATTAAATGTGGCCCCGAGGCTGTCAACTTCTGTGCCTAATTCAAGTTCAAGCCCTGAACCGTTTTCAACCGGCCAGGGCTTTGTTGGTGAAACATAAAACACATACAACTGTACTATATCCAAAAACGATGTCACGGTTCATCACGTCTTAGTCCATAGTCAACTGCCTCGTTTCTTTTTTGCTTTGTTTGTTTTTTAATTTGATTGTTTTCCAATTCTGTCGCACTTGATCCTCGCTGCAGCCCCTTTCCGAGCATGGCTTGATGAGATGGCTCAGGAGGTAGAGCCGTTATCTAATGATCGTTCGGCGGTTCGATTCCCGGTTGGCCGTGTGTCGAGGTGTCCTTGGGCAAGACACTGAACCCCAAATTGCTCCCGATGAGTTGGCCGGCGCCTTGCATGGTAGCTTGCCACCATTGGTGTGTGAATGTGTGTGTGAATGGGTGAATAAGAGGCCGTTGTAAAGCGCTTTGGAATAATAATGTGCAGTCCTTTCGCCATGAGAGATCTAGGGAGTTGACCAGGCCATGGGCACCATGTTCAAGAGTTGATCAAGAGTTACGGTGGAAAATAACAAGCAAGCATAGGCTCACCTCTAGATGGCTCAACATTGGAAAACTCCGAGACCTCAAAAGATTCATCATCCTGGATTCATCTTACCAAGCCCTAACATGACCTCTCCCCCTCCACACACATTGACTGAATGGACAAGAATAACCAAACACCTATGAAGGATTGAACCTGTCTTCTCTGCTTTACATAGCTCTTGAGCATCAAGCTGAACTCAACAGTCAGGCCTCACAACATCCAATAATAGTCTTGATCACTGTACACAGGGTCTGCTGTACAACTAGGCCTAGGGGAAGGAAAAGCCTTTATTTATGTAAACCAGCTCCTTTCCCTTCTTGTTTTTTCTTTCCTAGCACCAGGGGAGCCCCCCCTCCCAAATTTCGTTGTTTGGTACCTGTACTATAGCAATGACAATAAAGACCATTCATTCATTCATTCATTCATTCATCATTCATTCAAAAGGTGAATGCAGTGAGAACACGTATCAATGCAAAAACAGAGTAAGAATGTCTTGGCCTGGCTTAATGTCTAGTACTAAAATCCCATTGAGGTTCTCACCATGGTAATTTGTACCACGGTGAATGACTCTGCCCCCTAATCACTACACCCTGCTTATCCCCTGAGTTACGACCATGAGGCACGCAGGCACCACGGGAAACAGTCCTATGAGTTATATCAATTCATAAAGTTGCTCATGTCCAGATTTCATTAGCTGCACATTAGCAGCACTTTATGTTTATTACCTGCGTGACATAATCTATAAATAACTGCTCTAGCGAGCGCGGTTGCCTGGCTGGACATTGGACTATAATGGTAAAGGGATCCATCATTAAAACTGACAATGGGTAATAGGAAGCCCTGGGTCAATGGCTACAAATTATCGCAGCACAATTACATCCCATAATTCTGTGTGTCCGGGGCGTGGGACGTCACAAGGTTCCATTCGTTACCATGGAGATTTTATTTGAAATCTAACTTCCAAAATACCCCACGTGGAATATGCTAACTGCATAGATCACCTGGGGGGTATCACATGACGGTATCACACTATTATTATTTTTTATCAAGTGGCCATTTTACAATCAAGTAAAACAATAAATATTATGTTACAATGATACTTCCTGGTGTCAGGGATCCAGTGATGTGTCAAATCTATCATAATGCCTTATTTTGTCAAAGATTCCCTCTTAATACAACGCTCTATCGTATTTAACAGAGAAGATCATGTCTATTGTATTTCTGTTTTCTACCAGGTATACTGTAGAAGAGCAGCTGTCGTGCCAAATACCGTCCGGGTGCCAACATGTGTCTGGGTGATGCAATCAGGTTTTTCAAATGCCATGACGCGTTTGTTGCTCTGCCAACACTAGCATTCCGGCATGCTCATTTCACAAGTAATTTGCTACGCTAACGTTACCGAGTTGGCTAGTTTAGCAAACAAACCCACATCACATTAGTCAAAGTAGTGATAAATATAACTCCATAACTGGATACTACTTTGTTTCCAATCATAGCTAGCTAGCTAGCTCACTTATTTACTTATGATCTAGCAGCATGCCAGTCATTTCTTTAACCTTTGCACTACTGATGTTTACAATACTAACTTTGCACATACTGTATATTGCACATTGCACATACCTCTTTGATATAGCCTCTTTTATACATCTGTACATTGCATACTGTACATAAGCTACCTTAACTGTACATAGTTCATAACTGTATCACTAAACTACCGTACATGCCTTACTGTACCCATCACTATCATTGTCATGTTTTTTATATCATGGTTTTTTATATCATGTTCTTATATCACTATTTGCACTTCTGGTTAGATGCTAAACTGTATTTCATTGTCTAGTAGCCTACTTGCAATGACAATAAACTTGAATCTAATCTACTCTAATCTAATCTAATCTAATTTGACTGTCCCAAATGTACATTTGATAAGTAAGTAAGTAAGTAAGTAAGTAAGCTAGCTAGCTATGATTGGAAACAAAGTAGTAACCAGTTAAGGAATTGTATTTCTCACTACTTTGACTGATGTGACGTGGGTTTGTGCTACATCAGTTAACTAGCCAACTCGATAACATTAGCATAACGTGGAGAAACAATGAGCGGTAGAGTTTACTCAGGTCCGGAATGCTTGCGCCGGCATAGCAATGAACGCATAATGGCGCTCGGCAGACATGAATGCATCGATCGGACAAACTTTGGCACCCGACACTGTCTGGTATAACACAGCCAATGAGGATGAGGTCATAATCGGGAGGTACATGAGAAAGCCAATCTGCGCACGCGCACGCACACACACACACACACACACACACACACACACACACACACACACACACACACACACACTCACACTCACACTCACACTCACACTCACACTCACACTCACACTCACACTCACACTCACACTCACACTCACACTCACACTCACACTCACACTCACACTCACACTCACACTCACACACACACACACACAGTCAGCAAGGGGCCTGTGATGTCATCAACTCCCTCTCGCTGTGCCTGTGCCCAAGAATTAACAGCTTTACAGTGAGACTCATTCCCCTATACACTCTTGTCCCCTGCTCTCTAAATATTAGTTTAATCGCCAATGCATACTGTCGCTTCAGGGAGAGAGAGAGAGACGGGAGGGTGGGGGGGGCGGGGGGGGAATAAGCCAAGGGGCTAAGCTAACAGAAATTAATAACCTTGATGGAGATCTGCCTGTTTAGCATAATTTCAGTGGAAGTACCCTGACCCTCAAATGATACTCTTTATCTTGATTATTTTCACCAATGTGAAATAATATCGCTCTGTTTACTACGGCTGGGTCTGTCCTTCCGCATGCGTCTGTCCCAATGAATGTGTGTGTTTGTGTGTGTGTGTGTGTGTGTGTGTGTGTGTGTGTGCGCATGTGCATGTGCATGTGCGTGTGCGTGTGGGAGTGTGTGTGTGAAAGAGAGGGAGGGAAAGAGAGAGAGAGAGTATAATATAATATCCATAATTTTAACTTGAAGTGTAGACAAAGTATGCAGAACTCGAACAAAACACAAAGAAACACACACATACACACACACACACACACGCACACACACACACACACACACACACACACACACACACACTCGCTAAAGTTGTAAAATGGCTCATCAGAGGTGTTGGCCCCCAGGAGCTTTTCACAGAGTTCCGGGGCGGTGTGGAGAGAGAGAGAGAGATTGAAGAGTGAATGTTAACTGCAATGGTAACCAACGGTAACCAACCCCGGGGGACTGGGCACTCCGCCGGGCTCACCTCAGAACAGCTGGCTGTTAAACGACCAGGCAAAGAGATGTGCATAAATAAAGGAAGAAATTAAAACAAGTGCACTAATGACGGTACCGGGGGTTTATCTTCCCCCTCTTCGATGCACCTCAGATAGATACTGTAGAAAGATGGACAGACAGACAGACAAACACCTGCCAAAATTGATTGAGAAACAGAAAGAAAAAATGTTGATGGAGTGTGTGCTTGCATGCGAGATAGATAGAGTGAGTGAGTGAGCACGCAAGCATGTGCAGGGCTCGACAACACGTTTACCTTTAGACACCTATATGTCATGGGTTACGGTAGTCAAACCCAGTGATTGGCCAATACTATTGACCTTGGAAAACAATTAGTTTAAAGGGACACTTGTCAAATGTCTTTTTGTTTTTCTTTCCGTTTACGTCATTATGTGTTACATCACATTATTACACTACCAGTCAAACGTTTGGACACACTTCCCCATCCAATTGAATTGAGTGGATATTCTATTTTTAATCTAGGATCCCAGAATCTCACCTTTGAATGGAGATTCTGGGGGCGAAGGAAATACATAGTGGGGAGAGAAGTTGGCAGCAATTCTACACCCCCTAAATAGTCACTTGCAATGACCCTCGTCTCGCAACTCCCTCTCATCCCTGCATAACACTGGGTGTGCCAACGTTGCATGTCTCTTGAATCCTATTGTATTGAAAAACAGCTCTAATGTTGAGCTATATGCAAGACAACAACAACAATAACACAATCCATTAATCTGTTCCATGTAATCAAGTGTTATTTTCTTCAGTTGTTTGTCGAGAATCCAATAGGGAAGACTATTCTTTCACGTTTCTCTATATTTCACACTAATGCCCATGTGTCGTCATTTAACAAAGTTCTTGCTCTCTTTGATATAAGGGAGTGAGTTGATGTGATTAAATATGCATTATGCCATGAGTAAATTAGTCACTGATTAAAAGACCAGCTGATAATACATACATTTCATTAGGGATAAAGTTACTACACTTGCAATTAGTTTCTCGACACTAATAGTTTCTCGACACTACCAAGGGTGTCAGTAGAAAGGATTGCAGGATATCCTTTACAGAAATAATAATAATTTAAAAAAAGACCTCACGGAATGAGTACAGCTATAAAGACTTAAACCGTATACATAGATATTATTACTGGGTTGCAACCATGGACAACCATAGTAAATGGACTGACTTATATAGCGCCTTATTCCAAAGCACTTTACAATGGCCTCTCATTCACCCATTCCCACACACATTCCCACACCAATGGCGGCAAGCTACCATGTAAGGCTCCGGCCCCGCTCATTGGGAGCAATTTGGGTTTAAGTGTCTTGCCCAAGGACACTTCGACATGCGGGCAACCGGGGTTCGATCCGCCGATCTGCCGACCATTAGACGCCAGCCCGACCTCCTGCGCCACAGCCTCCCCACGAGTGGACACCGGAGAAAAGTGTAAACACTGAAATCCGCTAATTATCATAAAATGCCATTCACCAAATACAGGTGCCTAAACCCAGCTCTTCATCACTAGCACCCTATAGTGCATCACTATAGAGAATATTGGGTTTGTATACCATAGCATTGAAAGGTGAGGCGCCGACTGTATGCCGACTGTATGCCCATGCAATTTGGGTCATTGGGTCCCTATGTTAGTGCTTTCTGGTGTACTGGTGAACAATGCTGTCTTAATAAAGTAACAAACTATAATGTACTATAGATACCAGGGACACGGTCAATTCCAATTACATTTCTACTTTATAACTAACGTTATAGCAGAATTAAATTCAGGCGGTGAAATTAACATTACATATTCAATTCCAGTTTATGCCTGAACAGACTGGATTTAAATGGAATTTACCCTCAACCCGTACCATTGTATAACCTACTCATTTCTGATCCAAGACATTGTCTATCTGTTGTAAAGACTAAAGTAAAGACATTAAAGAGAGGACATGAATTAACACTAATTGTCTTTAGACTCTATTAAACAGCAAAGTGTTCAAATGAGAACCACTCAGGTAGAAATGACCCAAAATGTCAATTAGCAAATTATCATTAGGTTTACCATTCAAATTACCATTCGTTTTTTACCTTTAAAATGATGGTTGGTCTCCCTGTAAAAAAGAAAGGATTTTTTTTTCCTTTTTGTGTAACAGTCTGACATCTCTCCATTTAGACTATTATGAAGTGATTTTTGAGGTATTATATTCATGAGGGGTTTCAGTAATTGGATTAAATTGGTTCCAGAATGTAGCAATTTATATTATAATATCCCATTACTTCTAATACTGTTCTTAATTAATTAGGCTGTTTTTTTTTTCTTCTTCTTCTCTTGAGCCCAGTTTGAGTTGCTTTATGTGTCTCTCAATGAAGTGCTGGTCACACACAACTTGACTGTAAATACTCACAGACACACACACACAGAGACACAGACAGAGACACACAGACAGACACACACACACTCACACACACACACACACACACACACACACACACACACACACTCTCTCTCTCTCTCTCTCTCTCTCTCTCTCTCTCTCTGTGTTAAGGTGAGACAGACTGTGTACGTCTTATTTCTCTACTCACAGTTAACTGTATTAACATCCTGAGAACATGTCAAGGACAGGTTTTATTGTTTCACTGCATAAGTTCTGTGTGTGTGTGTGTGTGTGTGTGTGTGTGTGCGTGTGCGCGCGTATGCGTGTGTGCATACTTTTAGAGTTCTAGAGTGTCATGGGAGTTTGTGGGTAGAAGCAGCGTGTGTGTGGGTGGGTGAAATGAAAGGCCCAAACCGAGCGAAGTTCAATATCATCATCACCTGTCACTCTTCTATTTCCTTTGTCTGATTCAGTCTTGATCTGGGAAAGTAATTCTCCTTTGTCCATAACAAATTAATATCGTTTTCAAGACAATTTCCATATGCAAATATGATTTAATCAAGTAAATGAAATAATTTCTCTCAAATGTGGAGAGCTGCAGGCTAAAAGTGTGTGTGTGTGGGTGGGTGTAAGAGAGTGTGTGAGAGTGTGCTATCCTGTGTTTGCATGTGTGTGTGTCTTCATATTCAGAATGTTTATCAGGCTAAGAAGAATCAAAGTGTACAAAGGCAAGATTTTCCCATCAAGACGTTTCTTATACAGTACATACATAAAATGGACATGCCAATGTGTATCATTCACACACATATCAATCACTTTATTTTCAAATGTACTGCTCGTGAATAATTACCCAAAGCCTTTACCCCCTTCAGCCATCAAAGTTGCCACCTCAGACACACACATAATATGTATTCATCACAATGATGCAGACACTGTAACAAAGACACTGTGTTGTTTCGATACTGGGGACAGTCTATGGCATATGACTCTCTCTCTCTCTCTCTCTCTCTCTCTCTCTCTCTCTCTCTCTCTCTCTCTCTCTCTCTCTCTCTCTCTCTCTCTCTCTCTCTCTCTCTCTCTCTCTCTCTCTCTCTCTCTCTCTCTCTCTCTCTCTCTCTCTCTCTCTCTCTCTCTCTCTCTCTCTCTCTCTCTCTCTCTCTCTCTCTCTCTCTCTCTCTCTCTCTCTCTCTCTCTCTCTCTCTCTCTCTCTCTCTCTCTCCTCTCTCTCTCTCTCTCTCTGTGTGGAAGACACAGTCATATTTTCATATAGAGGCATGTCATGTTTCACCATGAATAATGTGGTGCTATTCTCAGGGTTTGTGTCTATTGCTAGTCTGCCAGGCGGAGCAGTGTGAGGTTCTCACCAGCGTCATCTACAGTGGTTCAGTGGGACAGAACACAGTGGCTCTGACAACATTCTACTAATACAATATGATCCTTCATGTTGTAAATCGTTCAGTGGGGTATTTCTTTATCATTACAATTTCATCCCCAAATTTTTTTCTATCCTAATGCGGTGATAAGCACAGAGTTGTTGACAAATCGATGACACTGTCTTGCAGCAACTTTTGAGGACGCACACGTTGTTTCTGTGGTTATTGAAATTAGTTCAATTCGCTTTTTGTGACCCACAAAACCAATTAGGTTTTTGTGCAAACTCTTTGTCTTTGTGAGAAATCTTTGAAAAAGAATCATAATTCTAACACAGCTATAGTGAAGAGAGATTAGAGTGGAGATGGATAAATGGAAATACATCACATGAAAAGTAAACACTCGAACGCCTGAACCCTGCGTTGCCTGTGATGCTTAGCTATGGTTATGACAGAGAGTGGAGGATATAATTCAACATTACATGAGGTCAAACACTCACACTTATAGCCATGACATAACCATGGTAGGAATTAGAATTTGATCTTGTCAATTAAAAAGCATGAAATGCAACGATGGCAGCTCAACAGTTTTTTTATAGACCCCAAAGACATGAGTGGAAGTGGCTGAGATAATCAATTAACAGCGTGTGCATGTGTATATCTGATTGAGTACATGGTATGTATACGAGGATTTGGGAAAGACACCAGCGAAAGATGCCATATGTTTTATGTAAATAAGAGCAATTCAGAAGTCTTCATCTTGTGAGGATTCTTGGCCCATATTATGTCTCAAATGCCAATGATTCTGGGGATAAAACAGGTTATGATGAAAACCATCTTGATGTGGTTTTACAGAAGATGTGTTATCGCAGATGTTTCTGTGAAGAACTGAACATATGGATCAACAAACAATATATTTTCCTGTCAGCAACAAAAACCCACTACTATAGTATTTACACGCCAGTCATCCGCTGTCCGATTGAGGCGTGGTCTCCGTACTGTTTTAGTGCACAGCCGTGAGGTGCTTGTCTATGAAACGCTTCTCAGCTTGAGGCTCTCTCAAATACAGAGCCACTGTGCAAAGACTACGTGGGGGAAGAGGCGAAGACACTTAACAGAAGAGAGGGGGAGAGACGCCCCCCGACGTTCCAGCCTCACACCGTTTCAACTTCTCCTGCTCAACAGTGGAGTAATGAAAATATCACTCATTTCATATATTCAGCTTACTTTGCTCCCTCCCTGCCTCCCTCCATTCATCATATTCATTTGATATTCAGAAATAAATGTACCAGAAAAAGAATAATGTGTCTCCTGTGCACACATGTTCATTACAGATACATTTACATGGGGGTTTGCGTTGGAGGTCTGTTCGGTATTTTTTTGAACATTTCGAAAGAAATGGTCTCTTCTATTCACATTAGTTCTATCAGCGAGCGATGATGAATGTCAGGATCTATCTTCTCTGTAAGCCATCGTTTAATGTAGAGGATTTGGCCACCACCTAATGACTAGTATAGTCCATGGAGCTATTTTTCTTTACATTATAACATTGTACCATAACTCTATCCATGACACATACTGTAGGACACTCTAAAAACAAAAACAACATGTTTCATTAGTGTGCAGAATGTATGATCTCTGTCTTTTGGTTAAAGAGGTAATCTGGGATTGGCACGGTACAGAAGTGTTTTGAAAACTTTTTTCATGAGCTTAATTCAACTGTCTTACCCATCCGAACCCGAATCGGAAAATATAAGCTTGTTTTACTCGACTGTTTGTAAACAATGTACTGTATTTGTAAACAAATGCTGTATAGCTTTCGCATCCACAGCTCTGTCTAGGAATTTGAGAGTCATTGCATTTCTCCAGCACCATCCCTCAGCTGTTTACCAAAAATGATTGACTTACTACTCCTGTCAGTTCTGTATGAGACAGCAATGTTGCTATTGTAACTAGCTACTGTTTGTGGTAGGCTACTATGGGTAAGCAGTGGAAATATTGAGTAGTTTCCAGAACCCCAACTCTGAGCACTCAACCGACTTCCTGACTGTCTGTGCACCTCAATGTGCACACTATGATCACCGCCGACTGCGACATACATATGTGACACATACAGTATAGCACCACTGACTGGGCAACATGCTGTGTTCTTTTTAGAGACGCACCATGGCACACAACAACACGCTCATTCAATAGACCGAAATATCTAAAGTATACTAACATTCTTAGGGGATGAAGGGTAATATTCAATCCACAACTCCCATACACCCCACTAGAATAAAAAAATAATCATTCCCTTTTTCTCCATTTCAGCAACTACAGAGAGGTGGGTTGCTGATCAGATTCAATCTGGAGGCTATCATGTAAATAGCTGCCCATCTTGGGAAGCCGATATGCAAAACAGCTCTCTCCCCTGTGTCAAGATCAGATTAATCGAATCCTAAAAGTGGAATTACTGCCCTTATCCGGCACAGCGTTCCAGGGAGAGAGGCGGTACAGGCCCTGGAGGAATTTCAATATAAAGCCATTCCGCTGGTTAAAAAAGTGTGTGTGTGTGTGTGTGTGTGTGTGTGTGTCCATGCATGAGGTCTGAGTGTGTGTGTGTGTGTGTGTGCGGGCGTGCGCATGTATGCATGTGTAAACATATAACATACTGTAAACATATAAACATGCTATGAAAATAGGAAGTCGGTTACACAAGTAGAAAATAAATACCTGTTTCAATCACATTAGGCCTTACATTATGTATACATTTTTTGCTCAAAGCATCCTAGAATTACCCTTAAGATATCCAACCTCAATGTAGTTTATACAGTGCATTATTGTTTGCAATTTGTATGGCAACAAACACAGGATCAATTGAGCTCAGTTACAGCCATTGAATAGGGATTTGATGCATAGCCTGTTATCATTGGCTCACATAGTAGAAAGTAAATAACCCTAACAGTTATATTAAATACAAACAAAACATGTCTGTGTGTGTAAAGTGCACAATTCTAAAACAAAAAGGCTAAATATACATTTGACAACAATACACATACTGTATATTTCACTTAGAACCTAGGAGGGAGGCAGAGAGCGATAGAAGCTAGTCTGCGCTATCCATCACTACACGACATGAGGTCCTCAGACTGCACGGGGATGACTCTTACTGACTTAATCATAATCATTAAGTCACTTCCTGCGATTCACTTCTTGCCGCCGGTACAAGTTTCTCCTGGCTAGTTTTGAATGCCGAAAGCAAACAATCTTCTTATACTTTCCCACGTTTAGCCTGCTTCTAAAATATCCGGATATTGAATTGAGAGCTAATAAATGGTGAAATAGTGTGATCGATCGCTCGACAAATAGCTAGAGGAGAAACCACGAACTACGACAGTTGTTGTCGCTGCCGTGCAAACCGCCTACCCTCGTTGCGGCCCTGTCGGGACCCGGTCTGAGGAAATCTGCCCCCGCAGCCGGCTCCGATTACTGGAGCCCTCACAGATAAGTAGCCGGTCCTCTCCACTTGAGAGCCTGCTATCGTTTGCCAGCCAGCCTATCGTCTGCCATATACCCTGTTACTGGCCAGGTTTTCTGTGTCCCCCTAGCACCAAGGAGACTGAAAGGTCACCGATGGCGGCGGGATCCAGTTCCATGGGGTCTGAGATGTCCAGGCTGAGATCGTAGCTCCACTCTATCAAGACCCTCCTAAATGACGCCCTTCACCGGCAGTCCCTGCTCCTCTCACGAACGGATATGCTGCAGCCGAATGCCTTGAGATACTCCTCTCACACCACCATCCAGCCTGTCTCTTGGGCAAACCGTTGGGAAGAAAGGAAGGTTTTCTCTTCCCCCTTTCTCACTAGAATTGGATGACGACCCTGTTATGTTGTCCAACTTTTTTTACTCCACTTGAAAATGTTACTGAACTAGCGGCTATATGCTTGCCGACTGCTCTGGAGCAGCCGGCCCCGTACCACCCGAGCACGACAAGGAAGCGTCGCAGCTGCCCAACGACGCCGGTAACTCATGGGAAACGCTAGACGACACACATTCACTCCTGATGTAATAGACGACGAATGCGTTCCCGCTGGCCTCTCTGTCCTCCGGCCATCGACCCTCCTGCCCACCCAAACACTAGACACCGCTGTGCCCAGTAGCAACGTCATCCCCAGCCGAGCTGCATCTCCAGGTGAAAGCAATTTAATGAACTCCGATGAATTTCACTCTGTTGCCCCTGACTCTGCTCTACCTAATGACATGGCTACTGACTGATCTGCCACCTATTTTAGCCAAACTCTCTGTATCCTATCCTAATTATTGGTGACTCATCAGATTTGTTGAACTAGCTGGCGTGATCGCCTACTGTCTTCCTGGTTGCATCATTTTAGACATTCTCAAACTCAGTTCGTCAGCAGTGCTCATAGGCCTCCATCCCTCACCTCACACACTAATTGGACATGTTGGCACCAACAATCTCATGAACAAACATTCAGTCAAACTCTGATCAACTGGAGTCTCTTGCACATACTACTGAGAGCCTCGGCAAAACGTACGTTTTCTCTGGCCCCATTCTCAGCCCTTCAAAAAGCACTTTCAGCCATCTCACTTTTAGCCATCTCTCTCCTTTATGAATGGCTTAAAAACATTTGCACTGCAACTGGGCTTAGCTTCATTAGCAATTCTGACTGTTTTTGGACTAGACACGACCTTTACAAACCGGATGGCTTTCACCCCAAACAACTTGCCCAAAACCTCATAGACTATTGCCTGTAATTCAAATTGATATTCACCTCAGCATGAACCTGCTCCAGAAGCCTCTCCCATTTATGATGATGAACATCTCTCCCAGGGTCTTTCTGAACACAGGTAGGACTATTTTTAACACTTTTGACTGAACAAGTCCGCATGAGAGCCCTACTGTTCGTTCTTTGGCACTATCATCTCCCACCGCAATAATACAATGGTCAGCAATAGACCAATCTTAGGATCTAATAGGAACAACTTATTAATATCAGTCTCTTTGAGTAGTAAACTCATTCAAAGTAACAACCCAGAGACATTGAACATGACACTTTTTAATGTACGTTCACTTTCTAAATAGACTTCTTATCGATGCTATTTTTCAGGTTTTCTGCTAGAAATCACATGCCCACAGTGAATATAGAATGTCTCCACAATCACAAGGGCCTTCATAGTGATCTTGGTATCAAATGAAAGCTACACCTGTGGGGTGACTGTAGAAGTGTCAGAATCAACATATATGTTACTGTGTCAGAGTAAATAGAGCTAGAACATTGTGAAAAATCTCAAATTCACTCTCCGTCTAAAAAAACAACAGCTTTTAACTTCAACTTGTTTCAGATTTCAATGTATGACACATCATTTGAAAGCTTTCAATCCACCCTTTCATAATCAGAAAAATGACATTGCCAGACTTGCGGACCTTTTCATCAAACCCTGTCACATATGGAATCACCTCCAGTACACAGACAGACAGATAGACACAGACACACACGTGCGCACACACACACACACACACACACACACACACACACAAACACCAGACCTTTCTAACAGAGCAAGTGACACGTGAGGAACGGGACTAGACGCAGATCCACAAATAATTACATGTTACAGGTGTAATGTAATAGAATAGTTATGATAAGACTAGTCACATTTCAAATGGGTATTTCTCTTTCTCTCTTAACACTGATGGCCTCTCTACTTGTCTCTCCTAAGCCTCCCTTTCACGGCTTCCTCTCTCTCTCCCTCCTCCATCTCTCTCTCCCTCTCCCTCTCCCTCCTCTCTCTCCCTCTCCCTCCTCCCTCCTCCCTCTCCCTCCTCCCTCTCTCCCTCCTCCCTCTCCCTCCTCCCTCTCCCTCCTCCCTCCCTCCTACTATTCATTGAGATCCAATCGGAGGCCTGGCACTCCTCCAGCACTCCTTTGCTGAATTTGAATAATACATGACCTGCCCTCTCAGTGACATCACCGTTGCCGCCACTCCAACAAGGTATGAATCTTCCCTTATATACACTCTCGATGCTCAGCTGCTCACAATCTATACTGTCAACAATTTATCAACAGGCAGAGCCAGCGAGCGAGTGGAGATGCCAGGTTTGAGGAGTGGTGGACCTTGGAAACATTGTGAGTGCGTGTGTGTGTGTGTGTGTGTGTGTGTGTGTGTGTGTGTGTGTGTGTGTGTGAGAGAGAGATCTAGTCCGAGCATCTGGCTCCTCACTGCTCTCCGACATTAGTGCAGACAAGAGAATCAGTGGACTATTGAATGCAATTACAGTGCACGGTACAAACAATAAAGATTGATAGCGCTTTCGCATTTTATCACACACCAAACATACTGGGGGTAAAGGCTCCGAGCCTTGAGCCGCCTGCATTCTAATAATGATTGAAAATATGCCACAAGAGTGGGTAAGTATACATATGAAAAAGAGAGGAATAAAACCAAGGGGGTTGGATTTTTTTTTCTCCATACACACGCATGCACTGTGCTTTACGGTATAAAGGCTGGGGCGTGTTGCATTTGTATAATCACGTTGTGAAGACTTCAGAGGAGTGGGAGTGAGAGAGAGAGAGAAATGGCTTTGCATAGCTGCTGCATGTTCTGTGTTAATGATGAATGTTTACACAACATCAGTCACATTTTTTTTCCTTTCCTTTTTTTCTTGGGGGGGTTTGGGGGGGGGGGGGAGCACAATGTTGAATGATTAAGAAGGGTGGAAGCCACCATGCATATTTAAACAAGGCGTGAGATAACAAATGGCTGCAGTCAACTAGGGCTGTTACGATTATTCGACGTCGTCGACGTCACCGACTACGTCAATACGTCGGTTAGCGTAATATGCGTCGGTTAGTCGCAAATAAAAAAAAAGACAAATTTTTTTTTTTTTTTTTTTTTTTACCTTTATTTTACCAGGCGAGACAATTAAGTGTATGAGTGAAAATGGATAGCTACTAGCTAATGTTACACAAGCAATGTAGCTCACCACAGTTCGTATGTCTTGTCTTCTGGTGTTAGTAACGTTAGCTATGTAGCTGGCTAGCTACGGTAGCCTATTGTCATTGTGGTGCGAGCACCTACTGTACGTTATCTAGCTCGTAGCTCGCATGCTACGTTAGCATCAATTTAGCTAATCATAACATAGCAGCGAGAGTAACGTTAGCTAGCTATGTGTTGTGGTGATGGACAGACTTCTAAATGGCCATGTTGGCATTCAAGTTGGCTAAACATAGCAGTGAGGTGGAGACAAAAAAGTATTGTTTTTTTATTTTTTATTTTTTTTACAGTACAAAAATTATCGTTAGACTTATCGATAAATTAGTCGTTAGACTAATCGAATAATCGATAAAATAATCGCTAGATTAATCGTTAGAAAAATAGTCGTTTGGGACAGCACTACAGTCAACTCAGTTCAGTCAACAGACATCGGCCAGAGGGCAAATACAGAGGCCTGTTGGGGACAAAGTTTACTGACCACAACTCAGAGAGTTTCTAATGTACAGCGAGAGAGGGGTGAGAATTGAGAGGTACACATGTCGTGAGTTTAGAATTATAAGGTTCTATCTCCGTTTAGGGCAGTTCAGAGATATTGAGAGTCAAAGTTTTTACATTCCATTATGTTTTGTGAATTGGAACCTTTGTATTTTATGAATTACTAACTCAAAAATGTCAACATTTTAAAAATAACACCACACAGGCATTAATAAACACCTAATGGATCAGATTATGTAAAAAATAATTTTAATAATTTTCAATTTTGACAAAAAAAGAACCTTATCATTCCAACGTCACGATGTGACAATGCAACTTGGTTTCCACAAGGGGACTTACTATCACATTACACTGCAATGACAAAGACAGAATCGCCCGCAAATAATGGAGATGATTAATTAAGTAATTAATTAATTAATTAATTAATTCAGATAATATAGAGAGGCAAGGAATTGAATAGTAAATATTAAAATCGTTTTAAACAGATTTATTATTGGTAAAAATAACTGTCCATAACTGTCACTTAGCCCCAGTATCACCTATCCCGGAAGAAAGGGAGAACAAATATGATGTTAGAAAGACAGTGGTAACGTTTCATCACACAGAATAGGACACAAAAACAGTAGAGAAGAAGAGATGCTATAAAAGAAGTGGGAAAATGGAGGGGAGGATGAGTGACAGAGGGATTGTTCTATTATGTGGCTGACTGGTCACAGCCCTATAACATATGGATGTGCATGGAACGCTTTCTCAGGGGTGTGTGGAGGGGATTATTTAATTCCTATTATGACATGTTATTTGAATCGTGATTTCTGGATCCTTTTTCAGAGCAGTAGGACCCACTATTCTGAAGCGTAGTGTGTTGTTGTTGTTTTTTGTTAGTCAGGTAACATGTCAGCTATGATGTTAGATTGGGTAGAAGATTGTGTAGAAGGGCATAGACACACACACTCACGTGCACGCATGTGAGTGCGTGCACACACACATACACACACACGCACACACGCACACGCGTCTGAGGTGAATTAAGATTCTGAATCTTAATTCAAGTTTAACCAAATGTGTATGGCTCGGGCCCTCACTACCCCAACCATGGAGTAAAAGCTTCACCCATTCATTATGTCCTTGCTCCACGATTCAAATATCACACGGCAATCTCTCTCTTCACGTACTGATAACTGTATCATGTGAATATGAACGCAAACATTGACACTTGCTTTATCAGGGATGTTTGGCTCAACCTTGATCCAGTGAATTTTCCTCACCTGCTATAAATAAAAAACAATCATAAGCCTGATCAAGCTGTGATATTCCTATCGTCATACGCCAATGATAAAAGGTTCTGCCTAATCCAGGGATAATTATTTGCAGTGTTTACTTACCAGCCACGACCCACAAACACAAACAGTTGATGACAGACGCATAATCTGTACAATGAGCATCAGTACATGTACTGTAACAAGACAGCGGTCAATATTCTGTTTAGCCTGTCTACAGGGTGTTTACATTGGAGACAGTATCCTCCGATAATTCTCCTGGAAATAATGTTGGCTGGATAAAAATGTGCAAAGTTGGAGAATATGATGCTATTGTAAACAGCCACGACTACAGTTCACTTGTAAACCAGCCACTCATCTACAGTTCAATACAGCACAAGCGTTATTAACTTCACAAACAGATGCAAATAACCTTAATTACTGTTCGATACTGTAAGTACACTTTGAATAAATGCAAACTCTGCTTAAGTGCAGTACAACCGTCCCAATTTAAATACTATCTTTTAACATTTCTATGGGTAACTGCATACTCTGGTTTAGTGCGAGCTGTTATGACAGTCCCGAGCACGCTCTTATCACAAGTCAACTCTACATGTTGCTAACCTCCGAACCTCATACAGTTACAAGGATCTGTAGCTCAGGAGCACCGATAGACTGATAACATGAAATCCTAGACACCTATTTAAAAAGGTGTTATTTTAGTCGTAAACATGTAAAAATGCCTTCATTATTTGACAAAACCCTGTCTGTTGAGTTGTGAGCTTTCCGTTCGATCCTTATCTGAAATGTCAAAAAGAATTATATAGATAACGGCGTGTGTGAATGGGGACCACGCGGCCTTGGCATATTGTGCATAGGCGTGCGCAGATAAGGATGTGGCGCGGCGGACTCTCGCATACTTTCTTCCCCCGGCACTGGATTCCCCGGTAACATCTAAAGAGGCTAATTCCATGCTAATATGAATATGCCATTTTGCAGGCTGAAAGAATTATTGCTCCCTGAACTGCTCGTCACTTCTTACCTCCGCCACGACAAAAATGCCACACTAATGTCAGGGGAGATGTAACGATTTAGATTCCGCCGATTGGCCGATGTCAGTCACATGCCGTCGCCTGGGCCGGTTGATTGCGGTTTGAACATCAAAGTACCTTCCGACTGCCGATAAGGGCATGTACAGTCAAAATGGTGTCTCATTAGGAATTAAGGGATGGTGGGGGGAGTTACCGGAAAGTTCTCTCCCTCTTGCTATCTGTATGGAGTCAAACCTCGACTCCAGGGCTACTTTCTGTTGCAAAGGGAAGTCAATATGGGTCTATTTAGATAAGTCAATGAAAAGATACGTAGTAGGCATTAACAGTTCACAAAGAAGACAGACATCAAAGCAAGTGTGTGTGTGTGTGTGTGTGTGTGTGTGTGTGTGTGTGTGTATGTGTCTATATTTGCAAATTCCCATTCTCCCTTCGCCCATGAACACGCTGCACTGTTTCTCAATTTCACACAATAGCCCACAGAGGTCAAAGAGACATGATAGCACCAGCTGTCCATCCTAAAGAGGAGAGGAAAAAAGAGATAGAAAATCCTCACTCCATTATAAGGGTCATTAATTATATAAAGGGGTTATTTTACATAGCTTTCTTCCTCTGCCCCCTTCACACCATTGTCAGCAGTTAGCAGGTTCAAGCCAGGAGCTGCATCAAACTCCTGATAACATCTCCAATAACAATTAAGCTGGAAACATGTAATTTGTTCCGGGAAAGAAATGTGTCAATAGGCCTATTGCCCTTGCATACTAAGCATGAACTAAACAGATGTATTTTATACCATGAAGAGGAGTTAGTGCAACATGAACTCGCAAGGAATCGGATAATTTTACATTCTACTTGTTATTTTATAATGACAAGAGAATTATCTCTTAATAACATGATCTTACCTCGTTATAACAAGATAATTAGGAATTATTCGTATCCGTAGTGGCAGTAACACGCCACCGTGGAATACATTATATTATTCTCTGCAAAACTAATGGACAATCACTACAATAGGATTTATGATTAGAAACATGTTA
This sequence comes from Nansenia antarctica, assembly GCF_963989245.1. Classification (NCBI taxonomy): domain Eukaryota; kingdom Metazoa; phylum Chordata; class Actinopteri; order Argentiniformes; family Microstomatidae; genus Nansenia; species Nansenia antarctica. The sequence goes on along the minus strand of NC_137692.1, from coordinate 15,364,310 downwards.
CACAATGTGTCTTCATTAAAAACAATAATACAGTTCAGAAAACAGTTTGTGTTGTGCAGTAACTAACATCAGAGATTAACCTTTGAAGCACACACACATGCATACACACACATACACAAGTACACACACTTCAGTTGACATATTTTAATCTGTGAGTGCGACCTCGTTCACCCAGCTAGTTCCATTCCTCTCTGTTAACAGTACATAAAACATAAATTACAAAAGCTTAATTTGTTCTTAAGTGAATGTCACAAGCTCAAGTTCTCTTTATTTCTAACAAGAGCTATTCATACGCTGTGGCCTTGTGATTGTACTTGTGTGTCTGTGTGTGTGTGTGTGTGCATTCATGCAAATACTTTCCTTACAGTACATGTACTGTAGACACACTTAACCAACTTAATCAAACTCCCCTAAATCAACTCCTTCTCAGAGACTTTTACAATTCTTTGGAATCTTCAAATGTCACGAAAAGTTTAATTCACCGTCCTGCCCAATAAGCCATTGTTGAAATTGATTATATACATATTTTTTTTGTAAGAACCACCTTACCAATCACACCAGGATGTAGAAACATCCAAAACGTCTCTGTGTTTCCTAAAGACACTGGACTTAACTAAGGCCAACAATTGTCTCTTCAATATAAATGAATAAGAAGGCAATCTTTTTATGTTTGTCCTCCATTTGTGGCTGAATACCTCTTCCATTCGTATCTACAGCCAAAAGGTTATTCCTGTTCCTAGTACATTACATTTACATTTACATTTTGGGCATTGAGTAGACACCTTATTCCAAAGCGACTTACAATCAATACATTTGAATACTAAGCAAGTGAATCATCAATCCACCAGTCGTAGCAGGAAGAGTATTCCAGCTCAGGCCCGGGGCCATTGATAGAAGGAAAAAACAGGAAAAAAAGAGTATTAGTACAGATCCCAGAGCTGTAGTTGGTATGGCCATATACACTCACCGGACACTTTGCTCTCCAAACAGCCTCAATTCTTTGTGACATTGATTCCACAAGATGTTGAAGATATTCCTTTGACATATCTGATTCCATGATGACATGATTGCATGACACAATTCCTGCAGATTCTTCAAGTGCACTTTCAAGCTGTTGAATTTCCCAATTCTACCACATCCCAAAGGTGTTCTATTGGATTCAGATCCAGTGACTGAGAAGGCTACTGAAGAACCCATTGTCATGTTCACGAAACCAGTTTGAGACAACTTTTGCATTGTGACATGGTGCATTATCATGCTGGAAGTAGCCACTAGAAGAAGATGGATATCGTGCCCATGAAGGGACGCACATGGTCAGCAACAATACTCAAATAGGCTGTGGCATTCAAGCAATAATTGATTGGTATTAACAGGCCCCAAAGTGTGCCAAGAAAACATCCCTGACACCATTACACCACCTGAATGAATGAGAAGGTGTACAGGTGGTGTTCCTAATAAAGTGTCCAGTGAGTGTATATGGTCATATCAACTAAATACATTTCTCAGGGGGGAGAAAAAAAATCAGCATTATGACTAACTGCTTCACAGCCCCTTTCTGTATCCACTACCTAGAATAATCTCCGCATTACTTTTATGTCTTAATCAAGCATGTAAATACGGCTCGAGCTTCACAAAGTCTGGGGTGACCTATATTGCCGCTAATGATGGGCCTCAGTGTCGGAGGAAAGAGCCCGAATGAAAGAGAATTTGAATGAAGCTGACCCACATACAAACCCACGACCACAAGGAATCATGTTACACTAAGTAGGCCATAGTGGCACTTCAAGATTATGTGGAAATTCGGGTTTTAATGGATACACACTGGTGCAGTGGAAAGGTTGAGGATATGCCTGACAGCTGGAGAGACTCCTCCCTGTGTCTGTTGTTATGGTGTGTTGATGGGCTTTGGTGATGGGAAATGGTGTTGGAGATTCAACCTCTGTAGGGTCTGCTCGGGTCAGAATGTATTCCTAAACGCACGCACGCACACACACACGTACACACACACACACACACACGTACACGTACACACACACACACACACACACACACGTACACACACACACACACACACACATACACACACGTCTATGAGGGACGGAATCTTCCTCCCCCTACCTGCTACTTCTGATACCCACCTCTACCTTCCTCTTCCTGTCTTTGACTGTACCTCCACTCAGAAACCCCAAAAACGACGAATTCGAACTCACAAAACACATCATGTCCTATTCAATAAAAAAAATGGTTTCCGGATGCCCACTGTTTATCATTATTATTATTTTTGTCAAATTCCGGAAGCCTTTACATAATACCCATTCTAATTAAATAGGGCACCCAGTGGTCGAACCTTTGGCTCCCAACCTTCCCTTCCTAGCAGGGCCGCTCCCGCTCTCCCTCCCGTTTCTCCCTCTAACCAGTTGGCTTCAACACAGAACTAGTGGAGACTACGCACCATGACCCGTCCGTTTTACGACCTCATTATTTTCCTTCCCTGCGACGCTCGTTTTCATTTGCAAGAGCCGCACGGTGGCATAATGACCGCGCTATAAAAGCGCTGCTTTAACGTTTGCATACCGTTCCCATTTCTCCCACCCCTCAACCCTTCAGCTAGCATATGGCAGGTAATCAGGTCTGCAATCAGGGCTGCACGTTACACAGGGCCTGCTTTCAGCATGGGGCTATTACCCATCTGTCTCTGAGCACACAGAAAACACACTCTCACACACACACACACACACACACACACACACAACTCTGAAGAAGAGGTCACCACATTCATGGCAAACTCCTTCGATGCGGTGCGTGTGCGTGTGTGTGTGTGTGTGTGTGTGTGTGTGTGTGTGTGTGTGTGTGTGTGTGTGTGCAATTTAAATATCCTAAAGAAACACAAAAATTCCCCAGCAATCCAAAAGCAATAGAGGAGTGCAACACTTTGAACTTCAGATATACAGTATTAGTGAGTACCAACATAGGCCAGAATATCCACATTTCCAAACACAGCTAGCTGGCTAAAACAACATAGCACCATCTTCTTCTTCATCTTCTTCAGTGGGGTTTTTGGCAGCATAATGGAGCCGATATGAATCAGTTCTGTTCTATACAGTACTTGGCTGAGATTACACATTACCTCTCTTCTCATACATGTTACTCTTTCAAGTTTTAGTCATGTCTCCCAACACATTTCAAGACAGAAAATAGCTGTTGGCTTAATCTGGTATAACGCAGAGACTTATGTTTTGTTGTACATCATCCCTGTTTAAACATCATCATAATAATAATAATGTGTTAATGCTTTATAACAACATTCAATAATAAAATCATCTGTAAACCGTTTGTAAATAATGATTCACCATGTATTAATCATTTAATACATCTCAGTAAGCATTATTATTATTGACATGAGATCATTTAGAAGCCATTTTGTCAATGGTTCGCTCACCATGTATCTCTATCTTTATAAATGTGTCTACAGTATACATTAGTGGGGTGCCGGAGTTGCTATACTCGTATGTTCAGCACACAGCCTGGCGTGGGTCAATGGTTTACAGTAGAACCCCCGTTACATTATCATGGGGCCTCAATGAGTTAAAGCTAGTTTTGAGTAGCTAATATTGAGTAGCTAATGTTGACTGGCATATGGCTTGTATGTCGTATGGATCTGTTTTGGCTGGACCACTAGCAGCTAGAAACTTAATGCCTTCTGAAAGTGATTAATAATACAGTGTGCATTATACTTCCTTAAATCCTGTGTCCTGTCATGTCCTGTTCTGGCTACTTCTGTTATCATGGATATGGATACGGATATGGATACCCCAAATGTCGTTGTTTGGTACCTGTACTATATCAATGACAATAAAGACCATTCATTCATATTGCATTCAGGTCATTTTGAACCCTAGGTTGGTACGGCTGTAATGTCTGCCTACAGTATGTAGCAGTCTGCCTACCAGCTTTGGTGAGTAATAGGTCATTTCTTAACATTTATAAAGTGTAAATAGTGCTCTCTTTCGATTAGGTACTGTGAATTAGCTCATTCTATTGGCTAATCCTAATAATTAGGAAACGGTATCAGTAAGTGCATGTACTAACATTCATAACTGCACTTATGAACAATCATTCAATCTCAAATCCGTGATATTTATTAATCCATCCAAAAATATATAGATAAATGGGGAGCACATCATTCATTAATGCATTCTAAATGATCTCATGAGTCACCTTTATAAATAATTTCTCTATCAATTAAAATGGTGTTTATAAATGAATAAATTACAGTTTTATAGATTGCTAACTGACATTTACTAATGAACAGATAATGATTCATAAATGGTGAGTACATTATTAACAAACGGTTGAGAAATGCTTTATTACTGAACGTTATTAAAAGCACTACCAATAATACTATAACGGAATGTGCCCAATGAAAGGGGTGGGTAGGGGTTTTGAATTGGTCACACACTGTAGAGAAAGACTTTAACTTGTCCTTTTCCTCACACATACTCTTTAACAATATGACCAAAAACACAGATAAATAATCTAAATAAAACAATTGCTAGGGTAGAAGTATTGCAACTCTTAAAAAGCATGCACATATATACATACAGTACATATATACAAAGTATACATAAACATTATACACATTATAAACATTAACTAATATAGTAGACACATTTACATTTCTAACTGTTCTGATTAGAGTGCTATTGTTTGTAAAACAACAAAATATTGATTCAATGAAAAAAACAAAAACATCAATCTATTCATGATATGTATAGTAGTTAACGGTCACATTCAAGTCCAAGACTTGTTGATAAACTCACATGGATTGGAGTACTGTAAGGCAATGGAGAATACAATACAGAGACCAGTGTTGGAAAGCATCCCCGCAGTTAAGTGCCTTTATGAGTTTATGATTATTGTCATATCACTACAGAGGTCCAGGGGGGCCAGTACCGGAAAAACCCAAAACGTCTGTTCTTATGGGTTGAGAACAACGGAGCACATGTCAACGGAGTGTAATAAATCATGATTTTGAACTCAAAAGAGATTCCATGTTGGCTCTCCTGATGTCATTACTACCCCTCAATCTGGCAACCGGTATGGAAGTGATTACCTCCAGCTCGACAAGGGTTTTTGAAGTATAAAGGCTATCTTGTGCACTCACCAAACACTTTATTAGGAACACCTGTACACCTTCTCATTCGTTCAGATGATGTCATGGTGTGGGGAATGTTTGATTGGCACACTTTGGGCCTGTTATTATTATTATTATTATTATTATTATTATTATTAAATCATCGCTTGAATGCCACATCCTATTTGAATATTGTTGCTGACCATGTGCATCGCTTCATGGCCACAATGTACCCATCTTCTAATGGCTACTTCCAGCATGATAATGCACCGTGTCACAAAGCAAAGGTCATCTCAAACTAGTTTCATGAACATGACAATGAGTTCAATGTTCTTCAGTAGCCTTCCCAGTCACTGGATCTGAATCCAATATAACACCTTTGGGATGTGGTAGAACAGGAGACACACACACACACACACACACACACAAAAGCATAATGCAATCATTATCATGCATGATGGCTGACAGAGGCATAGTGGAGACCACGCTGCAGTAAAGCCCAGTTAACATCTGGGATTCTCCACGCAACGGGTCAGTTTAAGAACGCCGCAGAGAAAACGTTCGCCAGACAGTTTCAAAGAACCTGCGAATTCTGCTGAGACATGACAAGTCAAATCACTGGCGACGTCGCAGGGCCGTCACAGGGTAATTCAGACTGATGCAACTCCAGTTGCGTTGCGTTTGCGAATCCTAGATGTGAACTGGGCTTTACACGAAAGAGTTCTGACATTTCTGACATTTCTCTTCTCGCTTCCTTTTCCCGTTCCTCTCTCCTCTTCTCTATCACTGGGTTCTGTTTGTTCAGCTCTTAGACAAGATCCATTATTACTGTACCTCCTGAAGTGACAAATGGTTTCCACAACTCTAACTCCCTTTCCTGTGTAAGGTGATAAGATAAAAACACAGGAGTAGAGAGAGGGGAATCAGAAAGAGGTTCATATTTCAATTAAATATCAAAAAGGTGTGCCATCAGAATCTTAACTTCTAAAACAATAGCCAAGACAAGAGAGCCTGTGGTGTTAGCACTAGTGGAGGAAACGCAGAGAGGCACAAAGGCATGTGCATCTTCTGATTGTTGCCGCTCTGATGTTAAATTAATTGCTGAACTTGAAAGAGATCTGTCAGATGTATTTTGTGGAGAAGGTACACTGACTGGACCAGGCCCACCCCTCCAATTCTCCCTAGTTAGTTGTCGCTTCCAAGTTGCACATGAATGCCTAGGCAGGACGGAGATCTAGTGGGTGCGGTATTGTTAAATATCTAGGAGATGTAGAGTGACACACACAGCTTTGTTTGTCTTTAATTTGATTTGAGCTGTGGGTGGGCAGGAGGTCTGTTTGTAAATGAATTTGATCTAGCTTTGGAGCTATTTGATTCCTTCTTGATGATGAATAAATACAACTGAAATGTTTCTTTTTTGTCTTTGTAATACTAGCCACCCTAGCAAGTTTATGAAGCTGGCACTAGCCTAGCTAGCTATTTTGACATAGAATCTGGCATAATGATTATGGCTCTAGATTGCAGGGAAAAAGGCTGTTTCAGGTGTTTGAAAAATGCCTCCATGTAGCCCCTTCAAAACAATTGGGTGCATGACGCCCCTGAAGGAACTTGTGTGTCTTTTGAAACCAGACATGTAACAGTGGAGGCTAAGGAGGTAGAAATCGGTTTCATACAATTAGCTGTCCTCCAGCCTTTTCTGGCATGTAAATATAAAGTGTCAGGTGTGTGAACGGTCCTATATATAGCTCAGTTGAGTGGAGAATGTACTCTATAGAAATTCTTATGTAATTTGGTCGGTAGAGAGTGAGTAGTGATCTGGTATTGACTGAAACTACCATGACTATCTATTACACTATACCTGGCCTTACTAGCACACATTCAACACAGATATTTGACACACATGCTATGCGCACAAACACCCAAAAACATGCATACTGTATACTGCCCAAAAAGCATCAAAAGCACACAAAACAACACAACACACCACAAACACACCCATGTCACTCGACCCATCCGCCACATTATATGTGACTAGTTTAATCGAAGCCGATCACAGAAGGGTCATAATTAATACCCCAATAACAGCGACTAATAAACAAGTTTAAATTGCCATCATAATCAAATGATGCAAACATCGGCAAGTTACAAAAGTTCACCGCCGCCGCCGACAATTTCTTAATTGTATTCAGTCATTCATGACAATTTTATTAACATGGAGCTGATGTCTCCTGCCCTTCCACTGTCACAACACCAGGGATCTAATTTCATTATTTTCCACAAGATTTGCTTGACTACTGCTACCATCCTTGTGCCGTGCCAGTCCAGATGTTTATGCTATTTAAATTAGAAAGCAAAGCCTGTTGGGTAAACATAATTAAAGAAAGTTGCAGGTTTTTTCTCTTCCCCTTGCCCTCTCTTTGTCTCCCACCCTCCCCCCCTTCTCCTCTCTTCCTCCTCTGCCGACTCTTCTCTCTCCCCTCCCTTCATAAGTTTACTTCATTAGACAACTTTCAATTAACACCGCAGCCACATGTTCCCCTCGCTGGCACGCCAGGCCAGCATGGAGCTGTGGGTAGGCAGGGATCCGAGACGCGGCCAACCTGGAGTTGCTATAGACACACACACACATGCACGCACGCACGCACACACCTACACCCACACACGCACGGACACACACACACACACACACACAGAAAGGCATGCACATCTATCTATCCTAGCAGTACTGTATCTCCATCACTACTATGCACACTCTCTAATCATAAACCCACTTCATAATACAGTATAATGTATGAGTGTATCAAAGTGTGTGTGTGTATGTGTGAGCAGAAATCGCACACACCCACACACACGCAAGCACACACACACACACACACACACACACACACACAGGCACTTTGTCTATGTACTGTATTCCTCTGATACACTGACCCCTGTGCAGCTGATGAATTCAAACACATTTGACCTATGACCCCTTACCCGTGCACGTGTTTAAAATTTACGCTCAGCGCAGTCCAATCATACAAACATTATTGTCAATGCTGGAAGAATACTAAATAAGGAAAATAGAGAGAGAGAGAGAGAGAGAGAGAGAGAGAGAGAGAGAGAGAGAGAGAGAGAGAGAGAGAGAGAGAGAGAGAGAGAGAGAGAGAAAGAGAGGATGGGGGGACATTCAATTACTCATGTCAGAGTGCTAATAGGCCGGCCTCACTCAAAATGTAATTTCAGGGGCCACTGTAACACATAAAAAAATAAAAAGACGACAAAAAAAACTAGAGCAAAGAACAATCTATTAGGGGTAATATCACAGACAGTGTAATACAAGGGGTCATTACAAGATTATGTAAACTAAAGGAGCTGCAATTCCATGTGCTGGTCATTTACATGTGATTATTGCATAAGAGTTATGCAGTGATTAGAAGGGCTGTGGGGTGGGCCCTGGCCAGGCAAACACACACACACACACACACTCACACACTCACACACTCACACACATACAGTAGTTGTGCTGTGAATAGATTATGTGGTGGCTCTTATTTTGCAAACACAAACACACGCATACACACGCACGCACACACTCACACAGATACACACAAACGCACACAGATACACACACACACACACACACACGCACGCACACACGCACACACACCGACTGCAGGTCGGTCATTTAGGGGGAGGATTTATTCACCAACGCACACATTTGTTTTGGTGACATGATTTGGGGAACGCCTCGCTCGTAAAAGCGCTCATTCCAGCGCCTGTCCCCCACAGTGGCAGAAACATTCATTTAATCCTTTTGATAGAAACACCCCATTCTCTCCCAGCATTAGTGCCTCTGCACAGCCGGCGAGGAGGGTGAAATATGTTTGTGGCAACATTATGCTAAGACCATACGTATGTTTATAAGTATGCAGAGCGCGGCGCATTCGCTACCCTTTAGTGCACACGAACTGAGTAGCTGTCAAAATTACAACAGGCATCTCAAGTAATTATGCAGATTTATGCAAAACATTAACAAGAAGAATTAAAGTCACAAATGAGGTGGCTACACTTGAATTGTTAAGATTATGAATAATTACCATGAATCTTTTTTGCTCTTAATATAACTTGTTTTTGATAAACAAAGCCTTAATTATCAGAATACTTCTGAGGATTCTGGTGACCTTCATTAATCTTAGAAAACAAGTCTCCGGTGAGACACCGAGGAGACACACACACACACACACACACACACACACACACACACACACACACAGAGAGATAGAGATTGGGGTAAACACACACATGGTCGTGCATATGCTAACAAGCCTCTTCAGCCTGGAGCGTGGAGACAGGTACATCTCATAGTTAAGCCAAGAGCCCTCACTCCCTCATGTGTCCAGGTAGACTAAGCCAGGAGCACAGATGCACACACACGTACACACACACACGTACACACACACACACACTTGCGCACGCGCGCACACACACACACACACACACACACACACACACACACACACACACACACACACACACACACACACACACACACACACACACACACACACACACACACACAGCAGGTGACTCAGCTGTTCCTATGGGAATCTCTGATACCAGGTCCTTTTCTAATTACTATCACAACTCACTACCCCCCCCCCCCCCCCCCCTTTCCACTTTTTTCCCAACTTAGGATATTAATATTCTGTTAAAACTGTTTTAAATTGTGTATGGATCCCCACTCGGAAAATGTTTAGGCCTACAAAATTGCAGGATAGTTGTGAGTGGCACAAACAAGGTTTTTCAACACTTGTCGGACACTTACTGTCGGCAAACACCAGAGAACCCGACAACAGATTTAGCCCTGGAATGACCCACTTGTCTCTTTCTTTTCTGCTTTCTCTAATGCTTTCCTTTCCTTTATTATTATCATATCCTTTTTTTATTCATAACCTGGCCCTGATCCTACTACAGAATCCACACCTATGCCCCTATGCCCTTGCCCATTATGCCCCAGGACAAGGGGCAATAAGTGACCCCCCCTCCCCCAGGGATCCTGCCAATCAGGGTGGTGGTGATTGTTTTTGTTTTGCTGTCATGTGTTTTTCTATTCCTTTAATACTCCTGTTATTCTCCCCCCAAGGCCCATCTCAGGGGAGATAGAGCTAGGTGTCAGTCTCATCTCTACCTCTCGCTCTCTCCATCGTGCCCCCTCCATCTCTTCCTCCTTCTATTTCACCCTCCTCTCCCATACCCTCTATTCTCCTCTCGTGTCTCTCTCCCCCCTCTCTCCTTCTCTCACTCCTCTCATTCTCTCATCTCTCTCTCTCTGTTCTCCTCTCTTCTGAGGCCATGCAGATTCTAGATTCACACCAGGGGTCACCTCACACACACTCTCTCTCTGAACATCAATTGGCAGTATGAAGATGGAAGGGTGGAGGATGTGCTGGATTCAAATGATAATGCAGGTCTATGGGTAGGACACTCTGCTCTGACAGACAGACAGACAGACACACACACATACACATGCTCCCCGGTACGCACACGCATGTGCACGCGCACGCAAACACAAACACACACACAAACTCATTTAAATACTAGCACCAGTGTCAAAGTTGAGACATGGCCTGCTAAAGTAAATTGCAGGGTAGCTATAGGAACTTCTGGTATCAGGGTGTGTGGCCTAGCGAAGATTTCAACATTACACTTAACTTCCTCAAACAACATAGTTTGAACCAAACCAAAACAGCAATCACTATATCACTATAATTACAAGCAAAACAACTGTTATTACAGTTACCTCTACTAGTTCTACGACTGCTGCTTATACTTCTGTCACGACAGTACTATTTAATACTAATAACAACCGCAATAAAAAAACTCCTGCCTTAGATTATTGATCTAGAAAAAAACACTATCAGTCACCCGAGTAGAAAAGAAAAGAAACAAGCCGATATAAGCTTTGAAATGCTTTACTACCCTCTAGAACACATCAATACGGGGGAATATTGGCCCCGGTTTACATAAAAAAAGATGGCCACTGTTAACCTGTTAGACTGGATCCAGATTTACAGAGTCTATTTCTACATTTTCCCTCCACAGATCGATGGAGGAGTCAGGGTGCTCCTCGCGCTAAAGGAGCTCATTCTCTCCAACATCAATACCGCCAGGCCCGTACAGTTCACTCCCCTTCTCTCACTTTCATCTGAACCACAGTGGAGCTTGTGCACTGGTGTCTTCTAACAGTAGCCGGCTAGCGCTCGGAGGTAAGAGTTTGCTCTTAACCAGGGGATCTGGGATCAGATTATCCGTAACCTTCAATCCTAACCTCGGACCAGGGGGATGAAACGACTATCTGACCCTGTATCAGTGGTTAGGGGCAACGTTTACTTTACTCTGTGGTTTGGTTGCAGGATTTTGGAGACCTCCAGTATATTCTCTTCGTAGTGCGGGATGGTAGATGTAGCTATTTTCTGACCCCTGTGTTTGCAACATAGTGGTGTTGCACAATGGGAGCTCATATTAGGCCTCTTTACTCAGTGGAGGGTACCGTTGGAGGTAGACGTTGCCGTTAGCCACAGATCTGAGATCAGTTTCCCCCTAACCCCAAAACCTAACCTTAACCATATGGAGGAGATGAAAAAAAAAGTATTGCTGACCCTTGTTCAGTGGTAAGGGGCATCTACTCAAGCAAAGGGTGAACTCTGAACCCTGACCCTCTTGGGTAAAAATAGTCACTCACTGAGAGGGGAAAATAGTTGGGGAAATTAATTATTTTGTGAGGGTGTTCCAAAGGTGCCCATAGGAAAAACTGGCCCCAGGATAGAACAACTGTTATTCACATCACTGAAGTTCTCTCGTGCTCTGTGAGAAGAGGGAAGAGGATGTGCGTGAACTCTTTACACTGTGCGAGGCGTGTTTTTGTGTCTCCGTATGCCCTCTCTTAGCAGGATGTTTGCAGCCAATGAAAAAACAATCCCGTTTTGCTTCCAAAGTTGAGTCGCTTAGGGGCCAAACATCCCATAATAAAAGTTGGAGTAATCACGGTTAGTTATTTGCAACATATTGCGAATACTGACCTATAACCACTCTAATTAGGTCTAACTAAGGCTGTTGTTGTCTCTGTGCTGTCTGGATGCCCCTGTCTCCTGCCCACAGTTTCCTGTTCCAACAAAGCCCCCCTGAGGAAACCGATGCTGCCAGCACTGCCATTTGGGCTCTGGTGTTTGTGCCTCCCCCCCCACCGCCCCCCTCCGCCATTGCAAGGGTTTTTTCTAGGGAGAACATTTGTAAGGGAGACGCAGGTATGGGGGCCTGGGGAGAGAGCGACCTGGCAAATGTATTCCACTTACAATAGCATCCCGCAGACCTGAAATTCATGTAAAACGGAAGTAACTCCTGATGCTTTTAAAAGGGATGTTTGATACGAGATAATAGCACAGATTTCAGGTCCATTATGGAATGGGCTATCAAATATTCCACTCCTTTTTCGGCATTTTGGTTTATCAAAGTGCCTAGATGCACAATAGAATATCCAGGAGGAAGAATCTGCGGGATAAACTGTACTGACAGATAAGCGTAGAGTGGCAGAAGTAGAAAGCTATAGGTTGCAGATGGACGGAGAGGACATGTTATCAAAGTGAAAAGATAGATATCGATTGGACGTTAATATGTTTCAAGGCTTTGTATGTTTGTAATAGGTAAGCAGTAATCATACAAGTGCATCTAAACATGAAGGGGATGATGCACCTGACAACAACAGTCCAACAGGAAGCAGGAAGCTTGTACCAATACATTACAAAAGATTACTCTGTCTGTCAGAGCAGAGTGTCCTACCCATAGACCTGCATTATCATTTGAATCCAGCACATCCATCCATCCTTCCATCTTCATACTGCCAATTGATGTTCAGAGAGAGTGTGTGAGTTCAACATGAACCCACTGTCTCCTGATAGGAAACAGTTGATTCTGCTTCTTAAAAATTGCTAACTTATTAGACATTCAGATGTGGAGTGGAAGTAAGCTGAGAGAGAGTGTGTGTGTGTGTGTGTGTGTGTGTGTGTGTGTGTATGTGTGCATGCATTAGTGTGCAGGTGTGAGTTTGTAGAGGAGAGTGAGAGAAAGAAAGAGAAAGAGAGAGAGAGAGAGAGAGAGAGAGAGAGAGAGAGAGAGAGAGAGAGAGAGAGAGAGAGAGAGAGTTCAACATAAAAACCAAAAGTGACCTTCTCTCTGTTCTCCAATGCAATTTACATCAACATGAATTTTTTGGTTGGGAACCTATTAGTTTCATGTTGATAACCCCCCCCAAGATAAATATTTAAAGTGTCACTCTGACCAGAGGGAAAGACAGAGAGAAAAAAAGAATGAGTGAGAGTGAAGAAAAGAGAGAGAGAGAGAGAGAGAGAGAGAGAGAGAGAGAGAGAGAGAGAGAGAGAGAGAGAGAGAGAGAGAGAGAGAGAGAGAGAGAGAGAGAGAGAGAGAGAGAGAGAGAGAGAGAGAGAGAAAGAAAGGTGCAACAGGCACACATCAGAAGCTAGCTGGTAATGGGCAGCCATTCACCCATTGGACCAACATCTTTCACATTATTAGCATGACAAAGAACACAATCATTTTGGATATGCCTGAATGCCATTTTCATTAACTTTGCAATGATTTATTAACAAAAGTGTCAGGAATGTTATAAAAGCAGCCAGACTCCACCAAATGCAAAAGAGAGAGAGAGAGTAAAAGAAAAATTAAACTGACTGAAATAAATAAATAGAACTGTCAAAGTTAATGCGTTAATTCCAGGATTTACAAAAATCCATAACGCTGTTAACGCAATTTCTGCAGTTTGACCGATACTGTACAATTTTCACTGTGTGTGCGCATGGATTCTCTTTACGATATTCCTTGGACCTTGTTCAAACTGACCATCCAATGAGGAGGCTAGCTCAGAGGGACACAGACCATTGTAAGGCGTGGTCCAGGGCATCCAAGTGATTTTTTGTATGTTATTTAATTGTATTCAACCAATTACACAGGTACATAGACTTGTATCACATCTTAACACACATGTTATTGGCTGATAAGATGCTAATAAAAACAACTTAGACCTTTATGGCATTGACAACCGATCTTTAATTATGTCTACACTTGACCAAATAAGAATTGCGATTAATTGTCAGTAATCACAGCAAAACATGCAATTAACTTGATTAATTTGATTGTTTAACAGACCTCTAAATAAAGTAATGCCATCTTAATTGAAGAACACGATATAAGAGTTGTAGAGAGAAAGAGAAGATGGGGAAGGCAGAGAAGAGAGAAGAGAGGCTTTGAAAGGGAAGGGTTGAAGAGGAGCGAGAGAAAGGAGGAACAGAAAGAGATTTGAGAATGTGGCAGGTCAAAGGTTTTTCCACAGACATGATAATAACTTCACAAACCAGGAACAGACCCAAAATGCTAATGTCTCATTTCAATGTAATTAATACACACACACACACACACACACACACACACACACACACACACACACACAATCATTAAGATTGTATCAGTTAATAATAGCATCAATAATACACAACATGGTGACTAATGTAATAGGCAGAAGCCCTCCCAGGTGAGATATTCTTTCAGGTATTATCAGGGCCACATCGTCACCCAACACTGTAAGGTACTAACCTCTAGAAATAAGGACCAGAGGATGACTACAAAGATCTTTCATTGTTATAAAATAGCAAAGTGCCTATGAAACCAAACAGAAAAGCATGTATATCACTGTTATGGTGCCTGAGGGAGACAGGAACTCGGGATGACTAGGGAGGACCTTGAAACTGTCACTGCTTAATGGTGACTTGTTCATATCAGCATTAGGTTAGCATCCAACTCCACTAATAGTAACAGTAGCTGTCCAGCCTGATCGGGGGGGGCCAACACCAAAGAGTGTTTGAGATGCAGCGGGGTTATGTATCGCAAAAAAAATAAAGAGACAAAAGTCGACTTTTGACAGAGCCAAGTTTTTAGAGGAGCTTTCCTCTCTTTTGGCTAAAGCCTTTCTGATGAACGACTTTCCCTTTTAGACCTTTCTGAGCGAAAACAGAAAGAAAAGAAAGAAACCCGAAAATAAAGCTCAACAATTTAGAGAGCCTATATAAATCAATGCTAGACCCACAAATAATTCCGTGTGGGGAGAATTGATATGTTTAATTACAGGCTGCAGGTGCCGGGGCTTTGCTTTACTCATTACTGTAAGATATATGAAAGAGGCCGGGGCGGGATGGAACGTGCTCCGCGGCAGGACAAAAGGGAGGACAAAGTAATTAGCTGACTGTTATTTAATGGGAACCTTCGTCAAGTCATTTCTGGCTCCTACTGGATTTTCATAGGTTTCAATTCACCCGCAGAAGTCATTTAAAAAAAAAAAAAGACCAATGGCTGGTAGCGCAGTGGCAATTAAAATGGATTGGAGAATTGAAATGGAAGCGATTGAAAAGGAGGTGCTAAACACTTATTTGATTGTCCGGCTTGTTGTTGTTTTTCCCTGAATTGGTTCTCTAGAGGCGATTGTGGCCAAGTGATAGGTTCCCTCATAGAGGGATCATAATATACAACAAATGCCTTTTGGCCACACAGTTAGTAGAGGATGAATTTGGCTGTAAGTGAAGTGTTTGGCTATAGTGTGTGCTTATCCTTGCGTGGCCTGTTAGTGTGTTTGGCTGTAGCTTACCTTTAGCTGTTAAGGGCCCAGTGTGTGTGTGTGTGTGTGTGTGTGTGTGTGTGTGTGTGTGTGCGTGCATGTAACCAAGCCCCAGCACCTGTGTCCTGAGTGGCTATATACACAGGCCACCAGTCTGCCAACCACAGCCCCCTTGCCACTAGCTCTGGGCCCTGGACTAGGATCAAAGTGAACCTAGGGCATACCGGGGGGGGGGGGGTTGGCATGGGCAACGATCGCCCTGGTGTCAGATGGGGGTCGGTGTAGCAAAGTTTGTGTGTGTTGGGGGGTTGGTGTCCATTGGGAGGGGATTAGTAACAGGCGATGGCTAGCCAACCCGCTGCTAGCTAAGGTTAGCCAACACATAGCCATGCTAGCCAGTATTAAGCCCAGAGGCCTGGTTAGAGACAGGCCCTTGCTTTAAACACACACACACAAACACATATACACTACAAACACAAACACACACCCAAACACATATGCATACACACACACGCGCGCGCACACACACACACACACACGTTATGCCTCAGTCCAGTTAACCCTAGCCTGGGGATGTTTGGGCACAGTCTGCGTTTTGGCCGCCATGCCAACGCTGACCTCTCCAAGCACACCGTCTGTCCAGCTGCATGTTGGACTTGGCAAGCCGAGCAATGGCCGGCTGTGTGTGTACAGTATGTGTAAGTGTG
>NC_137692.1:15320306-15340306 GCF_963989245.1 Nansenia antarctica | reverse complement strand
TTGTCTGACCATGTGATTGAATCAGGAAGCTCTGTAGCCTATCACTAGGGTCCGGAGTGTTTACTGGTGAGGTTCATTGGTCAGGGTTTACTCTAACTCTCTTGCTGTAAAGTAAATTCTGGGACTGGGAGAAAAATACATACGCATAAAAATACAGACATACTGTACACATGGCCCAAGTGGACATGCATTCCAAAGAGAACTCGTTTACTCGCTCACTCACAAACACACACACACACAAACACGCACCCAAACACCGACACACACGCAGACGAGACGTACACAAAAATAAGCCCACAACCTTGTCGAAGTATTCCGAATATCACAGCCCCTGCACAGTAGAGCTTTCGTAAATTAGCCTACTTTAAGTCGAGCCGCGAGCTATTACAAAAATAAAGAAAAGAATAAAGGAAATCGGAGGAGGGAGGAAAAAAGGGCCCTCGTTAATTCGGAACACTAGGTAGAGCATGTGCCAAGTCTGCTTTCCCCTCGTTCAAAGGAACGAATGGCTGCAGCTTTCCAGCCATAAACATCTAGTGGGGAGGTCTGCTTAGGGACCAGCCACATTAAACACACTTATTTATGAAGGAATTTTGGCAAAAAAAAAGTCTCAGACCTAATTTTTTTCCTTTTTTTTTCTTTTTTTTTTGCACACTGCTTTCCTTCAAATCTCCTGATCTTTAATCTCAGGGCCAAAGTCTGCTATACAGATTAGGACGGTGGCTACTGACAAGGCCGCTAAATCTCCCCTGGCTGACAAACCTGGCACAGGAGATGTTTGGGGAAGGATTCTCCGAAGGGCTGGAGAGGGTTGGAGTAATGTGTGTGTGTGTGTGTGTGTGTGTGTGTGTGTGTGTGTGTGTGTGTGTGTGTGTGCGTGTGTGCGTGTGTGTGTGGGAGGGGAGGGGGGCATTTTAATAGACCCCAATCATGGAAAAGGCCTGAGGAAAGCAACGGGATCTTCTGGATTCAGTTTGTCAGTTTGCAATGGATGGGATCCATTGGGTGGAGGGAGGGGGTTGTATTATATAAAATAGGGATGTGTGTGTGTGTGTGTGTGTGTGTGTGTGTGTGTGTGTGTGTGTGTGTGTGTGTGTGTGTGTGTCTGCCAGGTCACCATGCTAGTGTTCATGCACTTTCTCGATTCGTCAAAAGTTATTTTCATAGCTACAGTTTGACACAAAAAGAAGAACGCTTTGGTAGGTGGTAGGTTGGGGGTAGTGAAGGGTGTATAATCAAGACTTCCAACCCAAACGTTGTGGGTTCGAGTCCGCATTGGGACAGTTTTGACAAAATAGTTTTTAGTTGTTTTGTTTGCTAATTCTTGTTCCCACTAATGTTTGCTGATACCTTCCATATCCATAACCACTTCAAAGCTATGCCTAACCATAACCATAACCCCAAACCTAACCCCTCAAAGTTGATGCAAACCCTAGACATAATCTTAAGCACTTAATACCTAATACTGCCTAACCGCAACGTAAGTTGTTTCTAACGTAGTTTTAGCTACATATTAACCTCCAATATTGTACAACTTATTGATTGTTGGCATGCAGGTCCACCACTAAACTCGATTCTTTCTTTTTTGAAAGAAGTCCTTTATCAATGATACCATGTTGGCATATCTGGGAGTGAAAGAGTTATTTGTATGTGTGTGTGTGTGTGTGTGTGTGTGTGTGTGTGTAATTGTGTAAACAGCCAGTACTGGAAGATGGTGTTAACAGCGTACACACCAGATGAAGTCTGTCAGACAACAGTCCACAGTTTGAATATGCTGATTTTCACAACACTTCAGTGCCACAGCTATCCCCGTATCACCAGTCACCAACTGACACTGTCGTGAAGGCAAAAATATGGTGCCCATATGCTTGTGATGCTGTCCAGATAAGCGCCATCCAGAGCAACTAACTGCGGCAACAAGGATCCATTCTGGATCTGCCACTGAATAAAAGGATAGTGGGTAGAGTATCCATGTTGGCTCTACAATCCCCCAGCCTCTAGGCAGGGGTTTTGAAAGAGAAACTGAAGCTGTCATGGGAGAGAGAGACAAAGAGCAGGCCTGTGTGTGCCTCTCTTGTGCCTCTCTTCCCAGGTTACCCCCCGCCCCCCCCTCTCTCCTCCTCAACCCACCACCCTCAGTTGCAGATTAGAGGCTTCTTAGCGCTCACTGCAGGCTAGCTAATCAGTAGGGGGATGGGGGGAGGAATCTTACTACCCCCTACTCTCTCCTCTCTCCCTCACCTCCCTCCCCCTCCCCCCTGATCCCCACCCCCGTAATGCCTGCAGGGCATCGTCACGGTGACAGTGGTGTGACAGTAATCTTCCGGTGACAGTTTGGACGTGTTGCCATTAAGCCGCCACCGTAACACGGAGACGATTGCCCTGAAGAGGAGAAGAGGCATGGTCCCGCGATACAGGAAGCCAAGACGAGGAAGGAGAGGCGAACCATCCCACTGGTCTTAAAATACTATCCCACAATACATCTGATAATTGGTTTATGCAATGCAATGCCGCGCCGTAGTACCTGCCACTACTAGATCTTGGTAAACATTCATATACCACACACTGAGCTGCAGGAGTGGTAAAGAGGGTTGGCGCACCATTCCATAAAAGGTTTCCGAGCGAACTTGAGTTATGCTTCTAAAAAACCCCTAACGTATTATGAATGATTGTCTGTCCTTGATGGAATAGGTGCATGTGCAGCATATATCTCCTGGCTGAGAGACAATGAGGAGCGATGCCTCTGTGCTATGTGTCAGTAACAGAAAAGTTAGGGATATGGACAAAAGAAGTGAGCTAGATTTAAGACCACTGTCGCTAGGTCTGTGCCCAGGATCTCCATAAATCCTAATAGTCATTCCGCATTAAACAGAAAGAAAGGAGAAAGAAGGGAAGAAGCGAATGAATATATTCTCTCTCTCTCTCTCTCTCTCTCTCTCTCTCTCTCTCTCTCTCTCTCTCTCTCTCTCTCTCTCTCTCTCTCTCTCTCTCCTCCCTCTCTCCTCTGTGTGTCGGTGTGCCCTGACAAGGGACCAGATGGTGGTTTAAGCAGTGAATTTATGAGCGCCACAATCTTAATGTTGCAGAAAGAAAAGAAAAGGACTCGCATCAAACCCCACTGACAAATGCACTTGCTAATATTAATGCACTCCTCATTCATCCAATATGCTTCCTAATTGCTTTTCTGTACACAGTAATATGGCACCTGCTGCTCAACTCCGGCACACACGTCAGGAGAGGGGAGAGAGGGGAAAAAGACAGAGAAGGGGGGAGAGTGTGTGTGTGTGTGTGTGTGTGTGTGTGTGTGTGTGTGTGTGTGTATGTGTGTGAGAGAGAGACACCTAGACAGAGGCTACAAATCTACAGCATGTCTCTCTCTCTCTCTCTCTCTCTCTCTCTCTCTCTCGCTCTCTCTCTGTCTCTCTCTCTCTCTCTCTCTCTCTCTCTCTCTCTCTCTCTCTCTCTCTCTCTCATCTGTAGTGATGGATGCAAGGCCGTGGATCATGCACTGGACCTGTCAGCATTCCTAATTAAAATGTTATACTTACAGCAACGGAAAAAAAGCAGGACACTACGGGGGGAAAAAAGGGAGGCACTCTGTAAACAATCAGTTATGAGAGTGTGACATGGTAGAAAGTCGAGGAGGAGGAGGAGAGAGGAGAAGGAAGAGGAGGAGAGAGGAGAAGGAAGAGGAGGAGGAGGAGAAGGAAGAGGAGGAGGAGGAGGAGAAATAAGAGGTGGAGGAGGAGAAGGAAGAGGAGGAGGAGGAGAAATAAGAGGTGGAGTATTCTTCAGAATCACTCCATTCTCATCTATCTGGATATCTTTGTGTCTTAAAGAGACAGAGTAGAATATCAACAACACACAGGCTAGGAAACACACCTATATGTATATGGAAAAAATAAAACACACACACACACACGTGGATGCATACGATCGTACACACACACACACACACACACACACACACACACACACACACGCATGCATACGATCGTTCACATGCACACACACACACACACACACACGCACAAACACACACACAGGAATGCTGGCCAGGTAAGTGAATACACATCCAATAGATCCAGGTGAGAAGGATGTCTCCCTTGGCCAGACCAACAGATCAGGACTATGGATTTGAAGTTCATTCATTATAAGACTCCTCAAAGCTGAACCAAAACCTTCCAAGGCTCCTTTCGATGAAAGGCTACTGTATGCTATGAAGAGAAGAGTAAAGGGTTTTGCCAAATGTCATAAAAGCACAAGGCCATTAGAATAGAACTGGTGGACGGCCATGGCACCTTCAAAGCATTACTCATTGGCTGCAAGTGATTTCACAGGACTGTGGGTCACACTCTACAGTGAAAGTAGCGCTGTATAGTCACTGTTCATCTATTCATTTCTTACTGTTGGCAATGCCCCTTATGATATTACCACATACTATATCCATAGTTGGCAATAAAGCTTTTATTTCAGATTCAGAATAACAATTATTAAGGACAATATCTATCATGCTAGAGATCTGTGTACAGGTCACTAGATTCATCTAAATCTGTGTTAGCAGATTAGGCCCAAAACAACAAAATGTGTTAAAATTAAACTCTTCACCATTATAGTTAAAACATTTCAATGCACTTCTAGGTTTTTTTTGTTGTTGTAATTTTCGGCTTTTTTGTCCCTTCTCCATAAAAGATGAAATATGGAAAGGAAAACTTTCTAAAGGTAAAATAACTTAATCATTTTCTAAGTTCCACTTTGAGAGGACCCGTTTGGAACCCCGGGTACTCACATATAGCCCTGCCATTATCTGCAGACCAGCTGCTGTTAAATGTACTAAATTGTAATATAATGAGTGTGTGAATTGCAAGCAATTACAGAGTCAAATTGAATAAATCCTTAGAGCCATAAATTGTCCTTTCTCTTTACATCAGACTTAATTGATGCATATTTTATGGAGAAGGGAGCATATTACCTTGTCTGGGTAAAACTAATGAAATAAATACATTCAAAAATGGATGCAAATGTGTTGTTTGATAAGTTGGAGGTCTCAATGGTTTGTATTTTAGACAAGCGCAATAGCAACAGACTAAATGCACCATCTATTAGATTAGTATCACACAAATACTAGAATGTGATGCTCCCTTGAATGAATGCATTGGGTATTCCCATAAGGTGATTCCCTCATTTCAATATAAATAGCAGTTACATATGTGAGGCAATGTCATTTTGTAAAATGTTTAGTAAAATGTAAATCCTGAATATGATACAGTAGATCTATCAAAAATAACACAGATCAATGCAAATGCATCCAAGATGCAAATGCATCCAAGATATTGTGCACGATGTCTAGAGAGACACATAAAAGGGTTCATCTAGAAAAACAGAAATTATTTGTAGTGACAAGGTTTTGAAATGCACAAGATTTGACATTGTGATTGACATACACGTGTGCGCGCGCACACACACACACACACACACACACACACACACACACACATGCACACACACACACTCGCACACACACACACACACACACACACACACACACACAAACACAATTTGCATGTTCCCCCTCTCTCTCTGTCTCTCTCTCTCTCCCTCTGTCTGTGTGTGTGTGTGTGTGTGTGTGTGTGTGTGTGTGTGTCTGAGGAGTAACGCTGTTATGCGTGAAATGGAGAGCAATGTGCACCTGAAGGCACGCGTCAACACAGAGTCCCAAGAGCAGGCATCAGCCAAGGGCCTGAGTCACACCCAGCTGTTTCAAACACACACACACACACACACACACACACACACCCACGCGCACACACACACACACACACACACACACACCCACACACACACACACACACACACACACACACACACACAGGCACAGGCACAGGCACAGGCACAGGCACACACAAGCAAGGGCACACACACATACACACACACACACTACAACTATAGGGCTCCATTTTGAATAAAGAGGTGCCAAGAGAAGTCATCAAAATCATATTTCTCACATGTTACATCGAAACCAAAGATGGCCAAATGTTTGTGGTGAGTTCTGGGGTTTTGACATCATGTGTAGGAGCCGTGGATGTGATTTATTTTGTATTTAGTATAAAAGGTGAATGGGTTTATTGTGAGTTTATATTCTGGTTATTTTCATGTTTGTTTATTTTTGTTATTGCTTTGATCAGGGTATTGAGAACCTTCCGGAAGTCTCATGGTTATGGGCAGGGTCATGGTGGGGTTAATATGAGCACCTGTTCACCTGCATGGTGGGAGTAGAGCAGGAGTAGCATTATTTGCTATATTGTTTCAATGGATACGCATCTCTAAAAGCTTTGGTACATTGCAGAATGCTTTTGATCGTTATTTCTGTCTTTGATCTCTGTGATTATTTTGTGTACGTTACTTTTACGTCTGGTTACATCTAGTCGCTACAGCGTGCTTCACAGCTCCATAATCGTAATAGGCAATAGTTCATAAATGACATAAAATCAAGGTTTACTACTGTACCATGCAGATACAGATAGATTTATCATATCTAGATGGCTAGATATGCTAGATGCCATTATGGCTAGATGCCATTATGTTATAAGGAGAAACTGTCTTTGAATCTGTCATTATCTTTTTCTGCTGAAACTTTTTTCGGGATATTTTCACTCTCCTTGTTGTATGATATTTTTATTGACAGCATGAAGAAAATAGAGCAAATGACAAACGTCCACTCCAGGGTGAAGGAATGGGACTATAGGAGAAGAAAGAGTAGGAGAAGTGCCATCATCTTCACAGTATCGTTATCATTATCAGTACCATGTTAATGTGAATGAACCTCAAATCCTCCAAACTCTGTCTCAATATGTCAATTGATCCTCAAAATCTTAAAGCCAGAAACTTGTCTGTTTCCCTCTGTTTTTAGTAGCTGGGTCACAACAGGGCAGTGCTTTATGGTTTGTGTATTTTGGTGTGAGGGGGAAATGGCTTCCCTGAATAAATCATCGGCGTGTTTGCGAGCGTGATCGCCCTGGTGGGGGAGACGTGAGCAATATTGCCCCAGATACATTACCCACAATGCTTTTCAAGAAGGCAACCAATTAGCAGAAGAAAGGTCAAGTAAAAATCAAAGAGAGTGATTAGAGGGAGAGAGAGAGAGAGAGAGATATGTGAGAGAGACAGAGAGAGAGAGAGAGAGAGAGAGAGAGAGAGAGTGAACGACAACAAAAAAAGAAGAAAGAATTTTTTAAAAAACGGTTCACACTCATGCAGTCGCTTTGGCGCAGTGCCAACATCAAAATGCCTCTTTTTTCTCTCGCCCCACCAGTAGAAGCTAAAGCTTTTCGCAAAACGGGGTGGCTTCAATATTTAATGAAATGCTTATGTTGCAGCACCTGGACACATGGGCTCAGCCAGCAAACGAGGGAGGCTCCCAGGAGGGTCATTACCGCAGACATTTGCAGAGAGGGCAGAGCCCGTGCCTGGGTGCCAAGCATGATGCCAGTCCTTAGGAATCCATGCTCAGTTAAGACAGCAGGGGAGCGAGGGTGTGTGTGCGTGTGTGTGTGTGTGTGTGTGTGTGTGTGTGTGTGTGTGTGTGCGTGTGGTACGTGTGTGTGTGTGTGTGCGTGCGTGTGTGTGTGTGTGTGCGTGTGTGCGTGTGCGTGTGCGTGTGCGTGTGTGTGTGTGTGTGTGTGTGTGTGTGCGTGCATGTGCGTGTGTGTGTGTGCGTGTGTGTGTGTGTGTGTGTGTGCAGGGTAAAAAGGAAAAGAGAGTAAAACATGGTGGTGGCATATGGGGCGATTGTATTCCCATGGAGCGAGGTACAGTGGTACAGCCTCCAGCCGTTCTCCTGGCGCTCAAACACAACTAGCGTGGTCCAGGGGAGGGGACGTGTTGAAACAGAAAGAAAACAGCCCTGGAATGACACACATCTGCTAACACACACGCACACACACACACACACACACACACACACACACGCACACACACACACACATACACACACACACACACACACACTGTACCTAATCTGGTTTACTGCTGTCCAGGACTACCTTAACCACACACACACACACACACACGCACACACAACACACACACACGCACACACACACACACACACACACACGCACACACACACACACACACACACACACACACACACACACACACACACACACTGTACCTAATCTGGTTTACTGCTGTCCAGACCTACCTTAACCACACACACACTCACTCACACACACGCACACACACACACACGCACACACACACACACGCACTCACACACACACACACTCACACACACACACACACACACACACACACGCACATACACAGCACCCTGGGTAAGTGAATCCGCAGCCTAATGGAGTTTAATTACTCTAACCACATCCATCACAGGTCCAGTAGGAGCCCACAGTATTTTATCACCACTTTTAGGGGTTATTAGTACAAATACACTGTCACACTGCATTACCAGAGGAGCGCTTTAGGTGCCATGCCCACCGAACATTCATTAAAATCTCTATCAATATCCATCAGAACACTCACGCTCTCTCCCCTCGCCCCCCTCTCCCTCTCTCCCATTAAGGACGATGTCCGACCCCCCACCCACCCACCCACCCCACCCCACCATCCTCACCACAACCGGCTCTGTCTCTGGCTCAGCGCACCTCTAAAAAAAGTTTCACTCCATTTATCGGCCCAGACTCTTCCTCTTCTTACGCCCATCGTCCGGGGAGATTGATGGGAGTCGGAAGGCTGGCAAGGACAACCGGTGGCATGGACTTGAAGAAACGACGACCCCCAAAAGAAAATGTGGATCGGATGACTACTTTTAGGGGGAAACCGAGCACATTATTCACTTGCGTGCCATTACCGCCTGTACAGAGGTGAGGGGATTAAGAGAGAGTTTCTCATTATTGGTTACAGTGTTTCTTAAGAAAGGACCAGTCAATCTGCAGGTCTGCAGGGAGAAGTGAGGGGAGATGGAGATACCCATTAGACAGTGTCCTGTACTCTACATTACTACACCACAAATGTGTGTGTGTGTGTGTGTGTGTGTGTGTGCGTGTGTGTGTGTGTGTGTGTGTGCGTGTGTGTGCGAGTGTGCGTGCGTGCAGGCGTGCGTGCGTGCGTGCGTGTGTGTGTGCGTGCGTGTGTGTCTGTGTGTGTGTGTGTGTGTGTGTGCGTGCGTGTGTGTGTGTGTGTGTGTGTGCGTGCGTGCACGTGTGTGTGTGTGTCTGTGTGTGTCTGTAATTGTGTTTTCTCAATATCTTACCTGGATAAATAAAGACAGTAAATTAATAAATGAATAGGCCTTTGGTTAATGTTACAAAACACACTGCACATTCACAGATGAAGGTACGGCTGTTTTACCTTCCCGCTACTAATAAGATGAAGTTGGGTTTAAAATGCTTGACAACTCTAAAGTGGCAGCTGTTGTGTGCACTTTTGAAGCCTGGGAATGTTATTTCAAGGTAAACACACACAGCTTGGGGCCCTAAGTAGCACAATTAGAATCCTTCCACCAATGTGTACGTACGAGGCACACACCTGGTGCTATTTCCATGTGTACATTGCTGTATTATCTCCCTCTGTACTATAAAGACACACAATGTAATTCTAACCCTCCGTCGGTGTAAGGGTCACAGGTAAATGCTTCCAGTTCTCAGAATAAGTCTGTGTGTGTGTGTGTGTGTGTGTGTGTGTGTGTGTGTGTGTGTGTGTCTGGCAGGTTTGTCAAGTTCCAGCCTGCTCCACTGTGATCTCAACCCACCAGCTTGACTTCATTCCGTCTAAAATAGGATCCGACAAGCATTCAAATTCAACTTTTCATCAATAATTTCCTAGTTCATTCTCCCTCTGACCAGGTGGCTGTTTATACGCCTTTAATTGTTTTCCTTTTTTTCCCGGCCATGAAATAAAAACCTATAAGGATTCAGTAAAACCTATAAGAAAGTTTGCAGATTCCCCAAGCTCTCGTTATCCAATTGCAAATATTTTATAGCTAAATAAAACGGCAGCGTAATGAATGCTGGAGTTTGACCCCTGCTGCTCGGGCAATGAAAGGTCAAGGAAATTAATTTTAACCGACTGTTGAGGAGGAAAGAAATGAAAAAGAGAATAGAAAAAGACAGAGAAAGAGAGAGAATGGTTAAAAAACACTCAAAACTCATATGTAACATGAACCCTTTCGACCTTAAGCGTTTCAAGTCAACCATAACTCAAATATTAATCACTGTTGGTTAAGTACTGAGTTTATGAGTTTGCTGTGTAATTCGAGTTGCTCTAAACGTGTTATTGAGATCCAAATAAATTATTTTCGGATTTGTGTGCGTGTGCATGCGTGTGCATGCGTGTGAGAGAGAGAGAGAGAGAGAGAGAGAGAGAGAGAGAGAGAGAGAGAGACCTTTAAAAAGAATACTAAAATTATTAGCATATATTATTATTCTTTTATTTTTGAAAAACATTTTTTAAAATATGGATTAAAAACATGATGCCAAGAATAGGAAAACATTTAGGATTCGCCTCACACAAGACAAAAGGGTCAAAAGACAAACTAATCAATGGCCTTTTGGATGATGTTAAACTATCAGCCACCTAAGGGCCATAGAGCAACATTTGTATAGCGTCTGACTACAAACCCAACTTATGTCTTCCACTACAAAGGACTTCAAACATATGCTTGAAGACACTTCTAGTGTGAGTGCACTGGGGGAGAATAAATCTATTTTTGTGTTTTTGGGCGATTGCATTTTTAAATAAACTCGCTCTGATCCGAGCCATATTGCTGAACTCAGCTGTTCCAGCACTCCTAAGTGTAGGATTGAAGGTAATGAAAGAACTATGACTAGTATGAAAAGAGTGCTTCAAACACAGGCGAATACTTTTCATAATATGATGTTCAATAAGCTATGCAAACTACAATGATTTATAATACTGTCATGTACTGTATATACACATATTATATTATATACGTATATATATATATTTCCATGCAGGGAATAGAAAAATGGGTATATATTGTGTATTAAAATAGCAAGAAAATACATTTTAATGTATTTTAAATGGTGAAATCATTCTCTGATTGGTTCTTGGAATACTGAAAGAATATGAATGCTGATGGGTTTAAAAGAGAGCTATGTTGTGATTAATTAAATCTCAATGTATTGACATATAGTATAACAAATTAGGCTCAGCCTAAAACGCTGGTAGAGGCTGGCCTACATTGTTGATATCACTAAATTACACACAAAAAAAGCCTGCGTTTTGGCGCATGCACCGACCTCTTTCACTCGTCTTCAGCATCTCATACCAGACCTTTTTGACTAAGCATCGTAGTACGTGGACCCTGACTACATGATAAATCAAATCAACCAGCCCAAACAATCAAATAATGCACTGGATAAATGATGTCATTCTACCACATCTACGGCTTATTGACTGGGCTTTGTGCCAACACAACAAACACATGTCACACTTGTTATTCAAAATTGAAGAGACGTGTCTGCATATATCTGAAATAACACCCATAACTAGTTCTTGTGTGTGTGTGTGTGTGTGTGTGTGTGTGTGTGTGTGTGTGTGTGCGCGTGTGTGTGTGTGTGTGTGTGTGTGTGTGTGTGTGTGTACACGTGTGTGTGTGTGTGTGTGTGTGTGTGTGTGTGTGTGTGTGTGTGTGTGTGTGTGTGTGTTGTATCTGTGTGTTTCCACGTCTCCAGGTAGTGGCAGGCAGCTGGGCTGCTCCACCGCTGAGGTTCCTGGGTGTGAAAGAGCCACATGTGAGGGAAGGACGAGGAAGAGGAGGAGGACGGAGGAGGAGGAGGAGGAAGAGGAGGAGGAAGAAGAAGCGAAAGACAACCTCTGGCCGCCTGCCACTCATCTAAGCACCTTCCTAAGCAGGGCAGAAAATCAAACACGCCGGGAAAAGAATTAAATAAAGGCGCGAGAGAGAGAGAGAGAGAGAGAGAGAGAGAGAGAGAGAGAGAGAGAGAGAGAGAGAGAGAGAGAGAGAGAGAGAGAGAGAGAGAGAGAGAGAGAGAGAGAGAGAGAGAGAGAGAGAGAGAGAGAGAGAGAGAGAGAGAGAGAGAGAGAGAGAGAGAGAGAGAGAGAGAGAGAGAGAAAGAAAGAGAGGGAGAGAGAAGAAAAATGATTTCTTATAAATAGCAGGGCTCGCCAGAAGGCAGAGGAAATGAGAGCAAGCAAGCGCTGGAGAGGAGCTTCAGCTTGACACGGGGCTTAAAATTGAGAGGGGGCGGAAAGAAGGGACCTACTGCGCGAAAATGTCTCCAACCAAAGCGCGGATTAGTGTTCTAGCCTCCTCCACCGCCAAGATCCGCCTGAAGAACTAATCACCTTCCACAGCTTTTTTTTTCTTCTTCTTCCTTCTCCTCTCTTCTTCCCTTCTTTTTTCTCTACCCCTCGCTCTTTAAAGTATCATTTCCCCCCCCTCTCAACGTCATTATGGGCTAGAATTAAGCAGAGAATGTTCTGCCAGGGCCGATTAGACACATCAGAGTAGCTGGGGTGCACTAAGGTAGCTGTTTCTTAAGGAGGGTTAGTGTAGGGCTGAATAGTGTGTTAGAAAGGTAAGGGGACCAGAACTCCTAAAAAGGAATCTACATAGTAAGGTGTTTCAGATAAATGTCCTCTCCCTTCATCTGTCCCTTCCGCTGTCACTCCATCCTTCATATCCTGATGATCTTTCTTTCTCTCTCTCTCTCTCTCTTCATCTGTCAGTCTTGGCCTTCTCTCTCTCTACCTCTACCCATCCCTTTCTCTCCATGGGCTCCTCTGAAATGATGGGCGACAAGCGACAAGAAACGACAAGAAACCCGGCAAAAAAAACACAAACGTCCAACTGATCACATAGAAGATCAGCCCTGATGGATCAAACAGACAGGAGCAATTAAGCATCTCTCTCCTCTCACGTGTCGTCTGTGTAGACAGTTCCAGAACACTCCCCGAGTGAAACAGCCACTTCATAAACAGATGCATGGCATGTGATGTTACCGGTGGGAGTGTGTGAATACATTGAGGCTAAAAATACTTGTGCTCTGTATAGGTACAAACGAAATGTAATTAGACAGTGGCAAACAGAAAAACCTAGCCGTGTTTCTCTCTGTTCGCATATTTTGTCCGCAAATAATGTACTACAAAGGCAAAGTCCTGCCTGAATATTCATTTACAAAATAACAGTTTGCTGATCAGGCTGAGGCATGTGATAATCAATTTAGATAAATGTTCTACAAACACCAAGCTGCTTTTTTCCATGTTGTTGGCGTCTCACAAGACACAAAATGGCTACTTCAGCAAAACTGCAGTGAATATGCATTCCACATTAGCCTAGATAAGAGAAAAGACAAAAAGCAAACAAGAGATGTACTTGTAATGAGTTAGTTAGTTTAGAGGGCTTGTATAGCAGTAGAAAGAGTTTGTTTTACAGAATGGGATACAGTGGCAGGTCTAAATGCACCTGCTATTGTGTGTGGAGTTCCCAATGAAGCATGGCTGAATGTGGAGAATGTGGATGGTAAGTGCATAGGCCAAGAATTCTGAACACAGAAGCACACGTTGACAGTCTGACAGTTAGACATTTAGGGAAATGTCTAGCAGAGGAACGGTGACTTTGAAGAAAGAGACATTGAACAATATCGAACATGGACATTACTTGTGTGTGCAATCTATTTTTATCGTTTAACAAAACAAGTAAATTAATATTGCGTTTTAATACATATCCCTTGAATACTGTTTGATAAGAAGGATACATGCTTTTAGTTCTTACGGATCCCTGAACGCATGCATTGAAAGACAAGTTAAAAGATCCCCGCACAATTGCAAATGGCTCACAAATATGCAAGTAATTCACCGTTAAATTCCATAACAGGAAAGTGTAATTGTACAGCATGTCTGAAATAATTGAATTGTTCTACATGTGCAGCACTGTTATGCATCGACACAGTTACCAGTCCTGCGCGATATTACAGTCTGTCATACAAATTATAACTATGTAATTAGTAAGCCTACAAGTACCTACTGTTTCTAGCAGTACACTATTCATGATTGTATAGCCTACAGCTTCCCACTACAACCATTAATAGGCTACTACTAATAATAATCATAATCATAATCATATAATTTCACATTCTACATTGAATATTATTCTACACGTGTTACCCACATGCCTAGTGTCTATGTTCCTTATCCGAGTCCATCCTGTAGTTTAACATGCCCATACACAACAGTGGAATCTCTGCTGTACAGTGTCCCCTGTACCAGGGCATCTCGCCCTCTGCTGGCACAGCCGTGAACTACAGTTGACCCTGCCACTGTGTCTCCAGCATTCCCCCTGGAAGGGGAACAAAGACCAAGAGCTGTGCCAAAGAGGGATATCACTCTCCTGAGGGGAGAGAGGGGAGGAGGAGAGGGGTTTAAGGGGGGCAGTGTCAGAGAGTCAGTGTCTGTGATACAGGACAGCAGAAAGCTGTGGTTGGTGGTCTTGTGAGAGCAGAAGGGGGGGGAGGGGGGCTGTTTTTAAACTAGTGAGGCGTGTTGACACCTATCTATCTACACCTATCCACACCCTCATAATATAGAATTTTACAACAATAGAAGTACGACTGTAACATTCAAAGATCACACAATGACAAACGATCGTTAGAGCAAACGCTGCTCAAACTAAACGAAATAATAAGCATGCAAAAACAAGCACGCATGAAGAAGACGTGGTGCTTTCAGCATTATTAATTTTGTATGAATTTTTATTTTATTTATTTATTTTACTTTTTTTTTTTATTCCTCTTGATTAGAAAAACAAAATAAATCATTACAAAAAAAAAAGTGGTACAGATAAATACAATTTGAATATCTCAAAAAAAAAAAAATGAAATCAATTGTAATCAGTCAGGTCCAGAGGAGGCTGGTTTTCCAACATCCAGACGTCTGTCCGCCCTTGGCGTAGGTCCAAGCAGAGGCAGGCAGAGAGAGAGTGGCACATTTAATTTCCCCCCTTTTGTTTTGATTCGAGCTTCCACGCCAAGGCAAGGTTCTTTCATAATGACACCTTGACTGTGAAGAACTTTATCCCCCTTGCCTTCGCTATCTCCGCCCGTGTGACAAGGCAGCGCTTTGTTGCCAGGAGAAGTGGAAGGCGCTTTGAACTGCCTGTACTGACAGCGCGGGGGAAGCCATTTCCAAGCGTAAATGTAAATTATTGTTACTTACACGTTTAACCCGACACCTACAATCCTCCCCTATTCAGTTGGTGGCGGTTGGTGGAGGAATTCTGACATCATGTTGCCCTCTTTTGGTGGGTATGTGCTATTGCAGCACTCTTATTGCAGCATATCACCCTGGCAACACTTTACAATAACCACTCATGACTCTCTATTCAATAGTGCAACAGAAAGGTGTTTACACACAGATCTTCTATTAGGTAGATTGTAGTTTATACAGTCTGATCAGTGTAAATTTGAGTCTGAGATCAGCAACGATATACCCGGTGACTGTAACGTTAGGATTGGGAGTTGTATTTGGCAGCAGTGTCATCTGTGAGACTAGACTGTAATGGCCCTCTTCTAACAGCGATGCCAACCGTGTCCAGGACAATGCTAATTACAACAAACTACATTTGATAACATACACTGTTGAAGGTCCTTTATGTTGGTTATCTCGATCACTCGCTCTCTCTCTCTCTCTCCACTGCCTAACTCCTTTCACCTGCTAGGCTACTCCTTTTCTTCAACTCACCTCCCTCTCTTCTCCTCCTGCAGATCTCTCCATCCAGGTCTCACCTTGTCTCCTCACTCATTCTGCAGCTGCTCCCTCCCCCTCCACCTTATGCACACAAAAAAAACACAAACCATAAATGTACAGTAAGTCTCTCTACATATCATTTTTCACTTTCCACCCCTATCTAATATTTGCCTCCCTTTTTCTTTCTTTACCTTTTTCCTCATCTCTGATAATAAGTAAAGAGGTGGGAAGTGTATTTGGAAAGTCCCCACTGCAGATCATGCTCTTCAACTTCTACAAGATGCCAAACAGTTGATTGCAGAAGAAGGGGGTTTAAACTCTGCACCGTTGTGAGCGAAAGAAGAAAATACAACGTTTGCTTGGTCACAGGTTTCCCTGTTGAGTGTATAGATGTGGCTTAGATGTTTAAAAGAGCTTTGGATTCTTAACCTGTTA
Organism: Nansenia antarctica; assembly: GCF_963989245.1. NCBI lineage: Eukaryota > Metazoa > Chordata > Actinopteri > Argentiniformes > Microstomatidae > Nansenia > Nansenia antarctica. The sequence continues at coordinate 15,324,124 of NC_137692.1, read as the reverse complement.
AGCCCGTACAATTTAGCATAGCTGTACATGGAGAATTGGAGCAAGTGGCAGAGATTGCCAACAGGCAAACCTCCAAGTAATTTCCTCCAGATGCATCATCGCTGAATCGATATGATCCTCACAGGATGTCATTATAGACATAAGTATTATAATTACTTGTGTTATTAATTTTATCTTAATATGTGGGGTAATATGATATGTAATTCAACCCCATTGAGGGGAGAGAAAATAAGATAATCACAAATGCATCTCTTATGAAAATCAATTCCTAAAGTGGATATTCCGATAAAGAACACCCACTGCCCTCTGATTTTCTCTTGCATATCAACCAATCATTCTCGGCATTCATCTGGAAAATATATAAGCATATTTCACAGTGCCCCTGTCTAGCAAAAACACTGTATGGATTTGTATTTCCTTGCAAACAATTTTAATAAAAAGCTATTGATCAGCGATCAAGCGGCTAGCCTGTGGGCGCGGAGCACAAACCCCAGTGAGTCTAGATCATTATGTCCTCAACTGCTGGGTTCATTGGCGCAAAATGTGGTCAATAACGGCCTTGCACCCTTCAGGGTCCGTTACGGCCACACTCTTTTTACAACACTATTCAATCAAAGCCCCCAGACCAGGGAATTTGGGGATAAGACCAACATAATATTGTCCATGTCCTGCATGAGCATGCATGTTTGAATTGTTATGAATGAGAGATTTTTCACAGGTTAGGGCCTACATCATTACACATGGACCCCCATGCCTTCAAGATGATAGCACGTTACTTTAAAGCACAGAACAATGGAGTAATGACACAACTATTTGGTACTGCTTCATGATTAGTTATTTGTTTCGAAAAAAAACTCTACGATTGTAGGTCATACCAGTTATCGGAGTTACCTTGTGTTACCTTGTGTATCTAGTGTTGTATAACTAAAAGGAATTAGAGGTGAATACATAAAGCCACGACCGTTCACAACTCAAGCAGGCCTAGTCACAACAGTGGCCAACCCTGAGATGCACTCAAAGCCACACTATGATGGAGGGAAAAAACAACGATATTCTTCTCATGCTTATCCTACTCCAAAAGCCAGCCAGACGCTAAATAAACACAATGCACACAACCGCATTCTGAATGCTCTCTGATTTAATACAGGCTGTGAAAAGAATTGAAAGGGACCCACACACACACACACACACACACACACGCACACACACACACACACACACACGCACACACACACTTTTGAGCAGGTATCAAAGCCCTGGCGCACAGAGAGAGTCTTAATTACCAGGGAACCGTCCTTATGCTATGATTTCAATTTTTTTCCATTTTTTTTGCAAGGCTGGTAATGATATTCAAAACGCCTGCTGGCAACTCCATCTCTTTTATTCTCCTGCATTTTCTTTCTATGTGAATACCTCAGTTCGTGGGCTTATTTGTCCTCCAGTCAGTTTATACAATCTTTATTCAAGTGAACATATCTTTTAAATGCGAGACTCACTGAAGAAAATGGCAATAAAAGGTTGGGAGAGAGATCAATGCAGAATGTATTAGTCTTTACTACCGAGACCAGCTTTAATAATAAAAGAATTGATCCATTAAAGTGAACCTTATTCTGTGCCAGAATAGGAGAGGTTTGACCACTAAGCTTTCACCTGGTTATTTGAAGAAGCAATATTATTTTATTTTTTTACAGAGAATCAGAATTAATGACCTCTTATTGAAAACAAGGCACACTTATTAAGTTAAAGATTTTAAGAATTATAGACTTTGAGTTGATGTTGATTCTGAGGAAGAAGAAATGAGGGATGAAATGTCAAATAATAATCTAATAATCTAAAGGAAACCGATCACAGTCCCTCCCTCTCATGCAGACAGACATTTTACTGTCTATAATCCAAAGGTGGTAAAGCTAAATGGGTTAGGGTTAAAACATTCATTAGTCATAGTGTATTGATAAATGGCAGGAAATTGTGGCTTATATTTCTTCAGTCATATAATCATTCTTTGCAATACAATATTATATTTAAAAAAGGATACTGACCAGTTGCTTTCAATGTGGTGATTAGGATACACACACACGTCATTATGTCCCCTCTTCTCGAGTACTGCATCATAACAGAAAAGTATTATTGGGCAAATAGCTTTCCTTTATCAGTAGTGATTCTTAAAATAGATGGCCGTTTACAAGGAACACATCACACAAGTGTATAACTGCACGGTGAGGACACTGGTCTGATGGCGGTAATCAAGACTGAGGGGTGGATACATAACAAGCACACTTCACAGTGCGTATCACAAGCACACTTCACACACTAATCACATCAAGTGGACTATGTGTATTCACTCCCTGCATTCTTTTCCACCTTTCATCACAAGACAACCACTTGATTATGAAATCGTCTTGGTATTAATAGATTAATATTATGCCTTGTTGCTTTATATCAAGGATATTTGAATGACCACACTGTAGATAAGAAATGGGTGTCAAACAATTCACCTCGGTTTCTCAAGGAACCTGTGACATATTGCTTTGAATTAGGACATAATGTAGTGGATGGGGTCGACTTTGTGGCCTCGTGGAGCTCATCCACTTTTATTAAATGTAAGAAAATGTGGAAAACGACTGTTGGGGCAAGTGGACAATATCTGACATACATACATACATGTATCTGACATGAAGGAGAAGCTGCAGGTTCTTATAGTGCTGACACTCACACACTCACTCACACCCACACACACACACACACACAAGCACACACACACACACACACACACACACACACACACACACGCTACAACTTCTCCTTCTCCCCTACTGTTCCTCTCCTTCCTCCCTTGCCGAAACTCAACACTGCAGATATCGATCTCTAACCTAAGCCTCCACTGAGCTTGATCAACCCCCCAGTCCTCTCTGCTATTTACCCCCCTGGGGACACCCCTCTCCCAGCCACACTGTAGCCCCAGCCTCCCAAGCCCCACAAGACATCCAGGGAGAAAAGTAAATTACACAGAACCTGCTTGGTCTCCCCCACCCCCCCCACCCCCCCCCCGTGGAGGGGAAAGGAACCCACACTTTCTAATCCGATCAATTCGTGTCAGACAGCTGGCTGGATTCAGCCCCATCTCTGAGCCCTGTAATCCAGAGCTAAGACTTCACACTCTGCGCTCCACCTCAGCTCCTGACACACGCTCTGTGGCCGTGGCCGTGATACAGCAAATTAGGGTGAACAGTAAACACATGCAGGCAGGGCACACAGCCATGCAAACCAAGCAAACAGACAGACAAACAAGGACAAAGGCGCACAGTCAAAAAGGAGCACGTACACACACGCACACATGCACCCGCACACATCCGCGCACACACACACTCACACACACACACACACACACCCATTCACACATACACACACTCACTCACTCACTCACTAAATAAATGGGATGACATAGCAAACTACAGAGTTTATATAATAGGCCTTTTGAGAGTATCAATTAGATATTATCTTCTATCCATTTGATGTCAAATAACCCATAGCTCCTATTGCCACCGTTGGCAGCCTATCCTCCGGTACAGTACCATATGACATCAGACACTTTGGCACTAAGTTCGGTCCTGAGTGCAGTTTAGTGCCGCTCCACACTTCTCTCACTGAGACCGCTGCCCAGTCCTGTCATAGCTCACTGTCAATGACCAGGAACACTGGCTGGAATGTACAGCATCTACCAGGACTCTCTATGTGTGTCTCCTATGTTACGGGGTGGCTGTGGAACAGGAGGTAGAGCCGGCTTGTAATGATCGCAAAGGTCTGCGGTTCGAAACCCC
>NC_137692.1:15272806-15317806 GCF_963989245.1 Nansenia antarctica | reverse complement strand
GCCTCCGTAGTTGTGTGACGTAGTGACTAGTTGATATTTTTCCCCGGGAGAAACTGTCACTTTGACTTTCACATGTTCGAACTGGAGCAACAGGCAGCACAGTGAACTAGGCAATGCAATCCATGTGTATTTCGAAACACCACTGTTAACTTGTATGCATGGCTTTGTTAGATTAGAATAACTATTTCACTCGTAGAAGTACTCAAGAAGTAGAAGTTGCAAAGCAAAGGTGAACGTAGTGAGAGGAATAGCCAGCAAGCTGAAGCTAGCTTAGTACTGCCAATGTCAAGCTAAACTAGCACTAAAATAGTTTCTTTAACTGTGTTTGAAAATGAATGAGGGTTCACTTGTGAAGGAGTGTCCATTGCTGCTGCCGCAGAACACTGAGAAGACTGTCTTTGACGGATTCATCACTGTCCAGGTTGGTCCACAGAAGAACCAGGGTTTAATTAATGTGAATGAATGATTAACATGAACATAAATCTATCAATGAACTAGGCTACATCAGACAGACAGCAGTGGGTTGGTATCTCATGGATGTTATATTTGGTAAGTAAATGATCAGTCAATCACCTCTTATTTCAGGAAAGAGACTACCGAATACGAATACTGCTTCCAGCAGATCATCAACTTAAACGGGCCAAGTTAGTACAAATCTATTTATGTTTTTCTTCATAACAACAGTAGTGTGTGTGTGTGTGTGTGTGTGTGTGTGTGTGTGTGTGTGTGTGTGTGTGTGTGTGTGTGTGTGTGTGTGTGTGTTTTGATTGATTGATTGAAAACTTTATTAGAAGATTTGCAGAAGTAGGTACATGAAAGTACATATTACATACAAGGTCAACTAACAGGATAAAAACCCAAGAAAGCCACTGGCTTATTTCAATTGGGGTCCAATTGGGGTCCAAGTGTGTGTGTCTGTGTGAGTCTGTCTGTCTGTCTGTCTGTCTGTCTGTCTGTCTGTCTGTCTGTCTCTCTGTCTCTCTCTCTCTCTCTCTCTCTCTCTCTCTCTCTCTCTCTCTCTCTCTCTCTCTCTCTCTCTCTCTCTGTGTGTGTGTCTGTGCATGTGTGTGAGAGACAGACAGACAGATGGAGAGACTAGAGGCTAGACTGATGCCTATAACCAGACAGAATAATGGTGGTGTAAAACGCAATGATACATGTTGCTTGATAGTTTTGATTAATTATATTAACTGTATTAATTCTATGATATGCTTTTTGTTGCATTGCAGACTACAGTGCTCCTGGCCGATGAAACAGCTGCTGTGTGGATATGGGCACATAGTGAAGCAGGTAGGAACCAAAACCTATGGAAATCAACACCGTTGTTTTAACTGAAACCCAACTGTGAGATCAAATGATTTGGATGTAGCTAACTGTATGTGCACAAACTATGAATTTGTTACTCTGGGGTTTTCTGATCTGTACGGCCTGTACTTCTTCGTTTACATTCACTTATGTGTTCTGTCACTGAAACATTTTTCACTGCTTAATTAACATTGCCTGTGAAAAATGTCCCTATTTGTTATGTGGGCCCTCTGGGTTATTGGGATTAGATTGATATTTCACCCTAGGCTGTAAAGTTCATTATTTTCTCATGCTTTAAGCTATCATTAATTATTAAAGCCAGTGACAGGCGTCATTAATCAAAAAAAACATTGGGGTTTGATTTGAACGGCTACTTGAAGTTAGGGTGGGAAAAAAAGACACTGTCACTTCATTTTTTACTGTTATTCAGGCTCTCTCTTCTTCTCCTGTTTGTCTGTTCTCAGCGGTTGCATCGCGCCCCTGATCTGGTCAGCTTTATGGTGGAGCTGAAGACCATCTTGGTAAGAGCAGAATTGTTATTATTATTTTCCAGCTGACATATATTGCAGACATTCTAGGTATGTATTTACAATATTGTCTAGATATGTCGTACATTTGATTATGATTATAGACTGCAGGTTTTCCTATCCAGATCACATGGTCAGGAACATCTCCTGGACCGAGATACTGTAGGGGTGCTTTGAGGTTCGATTCCGGCCGCGGACATATCCTGCATGTCATCCCTTCTTTCTCTCTCTCACCCATTCTTCCTGTCAAAGGTCTACTGTCTCTATCACAATGAAAAGAAAAATATGAGTGGGACTGCCCCACTCAGAAAAAAAAACTAGATACATGCTGTATAATATACAACAGGCCACAGCTTGAGGTGTCTTATTAGCTGACACTGTAAAACGCATGACATTTTTTACAAAGTAAATGGTTGGTGCTGTTCTGTTCTGACATTGTGCCAACATTGACTACTGGTGTGGCATAGACCCGTGTCAGGTGTTTTAACTTTTCATACAGTGATTTCCTTTGAGTCGAGTTGTGTTGTGTTGTGGTACAGGATGTGCTTTTTGTTATTCTAGGAAGTGGCTGTGAAGTTTCGTCCAGAGTATAATCATCCCTTCATCCCTCCGCCGCTGTACTACTCCCAGCTCATCACGGAGATGGAGGCCGTCGGATGGGACAAGTAAGCAATACTGTAGCTAATACGAGCACAGCCCTGACAGCTTGTGTTATGCGTAGGGCCACGTGACCTGACCTGTAAACAGTTCTGGACCCTAGCCAGGTCACATGGTCAGGAAAATCTCCTGGACCTACACACATACTGTATGGTACCGTTCACCAGTAGAGCCTGTTCCGTTTGGTGTGTCTTACTACAGTAGTTACTCTGGGACCTCGCTATGAAGCTACAGATCAGGTCAAAGCCATAGTTTCCCTACCAGCCACCTTTACAGCTTACCACAGTGTTGCTCGGTATTAATTAATGGATTCTAATGACTTATTTATTTTTACTTCTTGAGTAGTTGTTAATTCCATGTCACATTTGATAACCGCGAGAGCTAATACCGTCTTCTTGCATCAGTAGTAGTGATGCATTTCTAGCTTATGATTTTATCCTGGCCCCTCACTGTCCACTTCCGACTAATGACCAGCGCTCCAATTATGATATTAGCGAAATGCAAATTGGTCTAATTGAAGAACCCTATTTCCAGATGGAAATGGGGAGAGGGGGGGATGTTGAAGTTTTGTGGAAACGAGGTGAACCGTCATTTCAGTGATGTGTTCCTGTACCGTAGGTTAGAGACATTACCCATTTTGGCCTATCTCAATGCACTCGAGAGTCTTAATTGGCGTTAATGGTAAAAGCCTCAAGGTTTTCAGTCTTTTCTGTCCCTTTGATTGGTCCGGGTAAGCCTTGAGCCTGGCCATTTCGGTGGGGCTTGAAGCTGCCTTGATGAGACGTGGCGTGTTAATTAATGGGAAAAAGGGGTGAAGTATCTCCACCCCGATCCCTCTATGCCCCTAAACATACCAGCGAGTGTTGGACCTAATTTAATAGGTAAAACTGTCCTCCGTTTTCACCACTCCTTTGTGACATATCAAGTCTTCTGGTGTACGTGCATGTGTCCGCGCGTGCATGTGTGCCAGATAGATTCTACATCAAAAGTATGAAGCGACTGTGACAGTATTTCTAAAGGTATGAAGACCAGGCTATCTGCTATATGGCTTCACCCAATTGCCTACCTCCCGATGTGGTAATAATAACATCATCAAGAAGTCTCCTATGCCCCGCTACAGTCTTTCCAAGCATTATATAGGCCTATTCAAAGTTTGGGAAAAAAATACATCCGAAGGAACATGTTGAAAGAAGGACGGCCACTGTCTATCCCAAGCTGCCTAGCTCAACTGTACTGTATATGAATGAAGTCCTCAGTGACACACTCTCTCCATATTATAAACATTTCACTTTATGGGTTTAGAAAGATGATACGAAAACATGTTGATTTTCTATTGATAATGACCTTTTATCAGACATGGCGATGCAGATCATCTCCAAAGCTCAAATGAGGACGACCCTCACATAACCTCGGGTCCCTCCCTGTCTTCTCGCCTCGTTCGGAGAGCGTCGAGGACGTTCAAGGCACAAAGTGCAACAAAGAGGAGTTTGGACCCGTAACGTGATAACCACACCAGCTCAAAAAGGCAGCTCAAAACTGGTTGGGCGCTTAGGTGGCGTAGCGGACTAAGCGTTGAACATGTAACTGCAGGGTTCCCGGTTCGATTCCGGCCGCGGACAATATCCTGCATGTCATCCCTTCTCTCTCTCTCTCACCCATCCTTCCTGTCTAAAGCTCTACTGTATCTGTCAATAAAAGGAAAAATATGAAGAAAACTGAACAGGTAGCCATTTTCACCGGTCCACACAGGAGGTAGTGTTCCAACAATCCGAATTCCGACTAGAAATTCATACAAATTTGGGGGTTGAAACATTTCTTCTGCTCAGCATTCAGAGCACAGCCAGCACTCCGTTCAAACACACTTGCCAGTCATGAAATTCACCACCCTTCCTAAAGACGAGTACAAACAAGACTTGAAAGTTTGGCAACACAATACTAACCCTCACATTACTACAGCTATAAAGCCATACATCTCTCCTCGTCGTTATTTCAACCGACAAACTATCCTCCCATTGTACACCGCTCGCTCAGACATCCAGAGTGTCATCAGTTCTGTCTGTAAGCAGCTCCGTGTGGGCTCTGTAGTTGCAAATGTGATGCTCTCATCAGTCTCACAGTCGGACATCGCACCGTCACGCTGTTTCCATCATGCCCAAGTGGCAGCCAGCCCCTGCAATTGTGAGGCGGGAGGCCCCTGTGAATGCAGAGTAGATGAGATGGAACTGTGAAGCATGATGGATATGGCATACATGCATGTTTGATGGAAATGTAGAGGAATGGCGGTGGTGCCCTGTATGAGTTTGATATGCAGATCGTTTTTGATAGATTGTGGTTGTGCCGAAAGTGAAAGGTGGACGGGGGAGGCAGGGGAGATAAATTGAGCGATATAAAAGAGTTTGGGAGAGGAAAAAGATTGTTGCGTCGCATCTGTCAGGAACACTGTTCCGTGATGTTCTGTCTTCAGAAGTGTGTGTCACCCACGTAAACCCTGACCACTCAGCCCCCCCATAACACTCCTAATAAATCTTCGGGAGAAACACGGCTGTGTCAGCCACGGCAGAGTGCCATTAAGACACATAGGGTACTACTGCACTGTAAATCGGGAGTGCTCAGCCCAACCCCCAGCCACTGATGTGAGATCAGATTTTAGCGTTTTTTTTTCTTTTTTTCCCCCTACTATTGAAGGTTAGGATCTGAAGATGCTACACTAAGCTGATCCTAGACCTGTGTGTAAAAGCAACTTCTATCTGGAGCACGAAAATCTGGGCTGGGCTGAGGCACAGTAGACAGTGTGATGTTGTTAACTGAGACTGACGGTCACTCGAGAACATCCGACCCTGCCTTTGTGGTCGCTTTAGTGTGTGGCGTGTGTAGGGCTGGGTATCGCCACTGATTTCCCAAAACGATTCGATTCCGATTCACAGCTCCGGATTCGATTCGATTCGATTCACGATTCGATTCGATTCGATTCGATTCCGATTCGATCTAGTTACAATATACATTTTTTGCTTGAATATGAAAGAGATTCTCCGAACTAATGCTATAAATGGTTCAAGGAACCCTATAACATGTAGCATTGTTAAACATATCAATGAATTGACTCCAAAGCAGTTACATGAATGTACTTTTTATTTACATATGACTTTGCTTTTGTCCAGCTCATCTCTATTGTCACATTTTTTAAATCCAAAATGCACCCAGACATCTGACTTTAAGCCTGGTGGTGACTTGAGTGTCCCTGCCATCGCCATGTTTTTAGATTTTAGTGTTGAGACCTCACGTTGCGTGAGATATGATACATTATTGTAGCGCGAGATCTGGCCACGAGATCTCGTTGCGGGTTGAAGCTGCAAGCAAAAAAAAAAAGAAAAAAAAAAAAAAAAAAAGATCGATCTCGGGATTTATGAATCGATATATCGCTAATTTAATGAAGATCGATTCAGAATCGGGAAATCGATTTTTTGAACCCAGCCCTAGGCGTGTGTGTGTGTGTGTGTGTGTGACTGCATGTTCCCTTTGTATGCAGTCTTGATGCGTGTGCGTGTGTACGCACACACTCTACATGCGTTTGTGCTTAGTCTAATCAGTGTGTGTGTGTGTGTGTCTGTGTGTGTGTGTGTGTGTGTGTGTGTGTGCGTGTGTGTGTGCGTGTGCGTGTGTGTGTGTGTGTCCAGGCTGGTGTCCATTGACTCAGAGTTTCGTACACTGAGACTGAGGGCTGAGGACTCCTCAGGAAGACAACACGTCGTCACAGTCAAACTGAACCCAAAGGTAAGACTACGCACACACACACACACACACACACACACACACACACACACACACACACACACACGTAGACCCAGTCGAACACTAGGGCTGGGTGAGATCAAACATGTTCCCACCATGGCTTGTGAGATTCTAGGATGTTGCTGCACGTACATTGAATGGGAAAGTGTGTCCAAACTTTTGACTGGTACTGTATCCACTTGCAGTCAAACTGTACGGCTAAAAGTGAGAAAATCGACAGTGACAGTCAATCAAAAAAAGATCCCCAAGATGCAAATCTCACACAGTTCATTTTTTAGAATCGAATTTGTCGCATAGGAGGGTGACACGGTTACACGAGCCGTCCCGATATCTAGGGCAGACGCAGTCTGAGAAGTTTCAGTAAAAAAAAAAGATGCTAACGTAGCGTGACGGCGAGATGTAGCGCAGAGATATCCACTCTAGATACACCATCAAAAACCCTGAGGAGAGGGAGTGAGAGAACACCCATCTATTATTTATACATCTAGTAATCCTTTTAAAGTGATTACAGAAGCCATGAAGGAGGTAAGGTAACTTCTTAGATCAAGTTACAAGTACGGACAGTGCCCCCGTATCGGTGTGAGATATAGCAGGCGCGTCGCGGGCATAGCAGGGGGGGTGGCATCGCTGAGTTGGGAAGTGCCGAGCCTGGGTAGCAAGGTGGTGGGCACCTGGCCCAGATGAGATCCAGAGGGAGGTGGTAAGGTTTCACCCTGCGCCCACCTGCGCCCGCCCGCCCACCCGCCTGCCCCCGCTGGCAACTGAGTAGAAATAGTCCGAAGTCCCACTGTGGGCACAGTCGCCTTGTATGGCCCTCTCCAGGACACCCCCTCACAGGGGCGTAGTCAGGGGGGAGGGCTCTCACGAAGAGAGAGAGAGAGAGCAAAGAGAGGGAAATAAATAACTAAATAGAGTGAGTATGGGGAAAGAAAGAAGTGGTAAGGGGTGAGATAAACAATTTATCGTGGGTTATCTGTCGGTTATATGGTGTCCGAATATTATTGTCACCTGTCAATCAGCTGGCACTTTTTATGTAGATGTTTTTTCCTGACCATGTGACCTACCCCTAGCTTATATCACAATGTATTAACGTTTGAGCTTATTGAGTAAGCTCAATAAGCCAAGGAGAGAGAACCAGGTTGAGATGTCACCAGTAAAAGGATGTGGTGGTAACCTTAAGGCAGTGTAAGGCAGTGTAAGGCAGTGTAAGTACAATAGTACTTAGTAGTGCTGTCCCAAACTACTATTTTTCTAACGATTAATCTAGCGATTATTTTATCGATTAGTCGATTAGTCTAACGACTAATTTATCGATAAGTCTAACGATAATTTTTGTGCTGTTCGGAAAAAAAAAATGTATTTGTCTCCACCTCACTGCTATGTTTAGCCAACTTGAATGCCAACATGGCCATTTAGAAGTCTGTCCATCACCACAACACATAGCTAGCTAGTAGCTACATAGCTAGCTAACGTTACTCTTGCTGCTATGTTATGATTAGCTAAATTGATGCTAACGTAGCATGCGAGCTACGAGCTAGATAACGTACAGTAGGTGCTCGCACCACAATGACAATAGGCTACCGTAGCTAGCCAGCTACATAGCTAACGTTACTAACACCAGAAGACAAGACATACGAACTGTGGTGAGCTACATTGCTTGTGTAACATTAGCTAGTAGCTATCCATTTTTCACTCATACACTTAATTGTCTCGCCTGGTAAAATAAAGGTAAAAAAAAAAAAAAAAAAAAAAAAAAACGACTAACCGACGCATATTACGCAAACCGACGTATTGACGTAGTCGATGACGTCGATGACGTCGACTAATCGTAACAGCCCTAAGTGTAAGGCAGTGTGTGTTTACCTCATGTTTCCAGCACCCCGTGGAGGCCCCAGAGTGCTCCACCGACCTCCCTGTCTCCCTGGCCATCACTTGGACCCCCCAGGTACACACTTATCACACACACACACTCTATATTCCTCACGTTCTGAGGAAAAGGATGTTTTTGCCATATCATATATTCTAGATTTAGAAACTCTCTCTCTCTCTTTCTGTAGTAGTATGTTAGCGTGTGTGTGTGTGTGTGTGTGTGTGTGTGTGTGTGTGTGGTGTGTGGTGTGTGTGCGTGTGCGCGCCTGTGTCTGTGTGTGTGTGTGTGTGTGTGTGTGTGTGTGTGTGTGGCGCTGATACATGGCAGCCGTACAGAGAGGACCAGGTCAGTACAGCGTTGCCGTATGGAGCCTGTCAGCCTGCTGGGCTGCTGATGGATCTCTCCTGTACCTGTGTGTGTGTGTGTGGGTGTGTGTGTGTGTGTGTGTGTGTGTGGGTGGGTGGGTGGGTGGGTGGGCGGGGGGGGTTCCACACTGTGTGTTTGAGCAGAAAAGAGAGAGAGACTGTAGTATGTGCACATGTTTACAAGAGACATAGGTAAACCAAGACAAGCTGCGTACGTGTGTGTATGTTTAGAATGGTTAGAGCACAGGTTTGAATATGTCACGAGCCAGGGGGAATCATAGTCCCTTAAGCAAATCAGTACAATGTCTTAACTCTAGCACATGCAGTATAGGTCAAGGGTTCAGGTAGAGAGTTACTCCATTTTACAACACGAGATTACAGCTCTGTACGATTAGCATTCGAATTATCTCAAGACTCATATTCCCCTCTGTTGTTACCGTAAGAACGTGCTAGTTCTAGATCTGCGAAATGAAGAGGACTAATTGAGGTACACCACACACACACACACACACACACACACACTCACATCCTGCCACTCAAATGCAGCAGGAATTCAATTACCAGTCTCTCTTTTTTTACTGGGACTGGTGTAGCTATGTGGAGCCATAACTATAATCACGAGACTGGCATTAATTGGGCAGTAATTGCGGAGTCTCCCGCACCTGGGCGATGCTAAATTGTGTGCACTGTTCTGGCACAATGACCCATAATTTTTGGTTTCTTTTATTTATTTATTTTTTCTCTATCTCTTTATTGCTCACTCTCTCACTTCTGTCAGCCCCTCCACCCCTCCCCCCCCCAACAGACCCACACATGAGCATGTCAGACCTACAGTATGTGTCGTGATAGTCTACTGAAAGGATCGTTGAAGTACCCTTCGTCACATGATCCGATTTTTAGAAACAGTTCATGAACATTGTTGTAAATATAACATAATACAAAGTATAGATTTGAGCGATAGTGAGCGGACGTCGCTTGTTTTCTCGACTACTGTACGGCCGTTTCCTTTGTCCAGCTCTGGTGCTAAAATGGGTGTGCGTAATTCTTTCTTTATAATGAAACGAGCCTTTCATTTACCTCCAGTTGAGTTGTCCAGATGGCTAACTTTGACATCCCTATATATGCGTTAATTACGTTTGGATAAAAGTATTCGCTTCAACTTGTTCTGTGTGTGTTTCTGCAGCAACCCCCGCTGCATAATATGAACGTTACCACAACCTTGTGTTGTTCTGTCAATTTACCTGAAAACACTCCCTACTTTTAAAGAAGCTACGAATGAATTACAAAGCAGGTCATTTTAAAAGCGAAACAATCTCTCCGCTTGCTTGCGTGTGTGCATACGTACAGTATACAGAGTTCTTCAGGCCACGTTCACACTCAGTTGTGGGTAGAGTTCCACCTGTTTTATTCCGTTCCTTCTACAGAGCTCTCTTGGTCACATTCATAGTCAGTTCCTGCTGGCGCTGGCTTCACTGGCCGAGTTCTGGGTGGTTCTGGATGAGATTGATGAGAAGACCTGGGTCCTGGAGCCGGAGAAACCCAGCAGAGCGGACACGATGAGGAGGATTGCCATTGGTAACACACACACACACACACACACCCACACACACAGACAGACACCTATCTTCACATTATGTACACACACAGTATACATGGACATACGTATGTAAGATACTGTACATAGACATACGTACTTGGATTCACTCTTTCACTGACTCTGCCATAGAGCTCATAGCGACATCTGACACAATCGAACGGGAAGGTGCATCCACACTTTTGACTGGTACTCAACATATAATAGTAGGTAGTAATAGAAACCGAAATCTCTATAGTTGCAAACCCCACCCACGCGCCATACCAGGAAATCCAACCTCAAGCATGTACTTGAAAATGTAAAATTAAGTTTAAAAAATATATAATGTAAAAAAAAGTATAAAACAATCCATTCTACTGGTGAATTGGGTCTTGTCTGCTCACACACAGCGTCCTATGTTACCGTTCGCCTTACGGCCTAACTTGACATGACTGTTTGTCTGTAGACACCGACGTGTCCATAAGGGTGGAGGTGGACCCACGCCACCCGAAGATGTTCCCTAAATACTGGCTGCTGGGAGCAGAGGATGGTGGGTAAAATCCCCGCCACTCTCTTGTTCATTCGTTGCGTTCGTTCTGGTGGATTTCATTATTTGTTTCAACTTTTAGGCCGCACGCTTTCACACCCTTTGAAACTCCCCTATTGTTATCTGGTTGGTATGTGTGTCTGCTCTGTGTCCGTGTTCCCTGTGTGCTGAAGTACAGCGGCCCACCCCTGCTCCTAGAGAGGTGGGAAGCCTTTAGTTCCAGCCCCAGCCCTACATAACCTGATCCAACTAGTCGACTCAAATCAAACAAATCAATTGTCAAAAACCACTGTTATTTAACCCAGGTGTGTTAGTGTCGGGTCCTGTGGGCTCTGCCGGAGCGGGTTTAGACCACTAGCGGTACTTGGTTATGTAGGGCTAGATCGCAGCTCACAAATTGTTTTTTACCCCTATTATCTACCCCTACTATTTTCATCATTTACTGTAATAACAGACTAGACTGGATTGGCAAAAGCAGTATCCAGTGCTGTTATAATAGTGGTGACACTAGCGATATGGAGGATACAGTACAGTACAGTATCCCCACAGGGACACAGTCTTGTATCTGGGGAATGTGGACCGCCCATCCTAATGTTATTTTCACAACGAATCTTGAATCTTTTTTTTACAACATTTTTTATTTAGTTGCCAGCACAAGAATGAGAGAAAGCGAGCGAGGTCAGTTTGTTCTATTAAGCTTTATCAATTGTTGCCAATTGTTTCTTTAAATCCAAGGTCACGCTTGGCCAACGGTGCTACTCGGCACTCATTGTCGGTTGCCTAGCAATGCTACTCAAAAGATATTAAACACACACACACTCCTCCAGTTGCCAAGACAGAGACAGACAGCGACCCTCAAATCGAGGGGGTCGCACAGAAATATTGCTTTTTAGCATTTTGGAATAACAATCAAGAGAGGGAAATGATAGTTCTGCGCCAGAACAAAGCTCTCTCATTTTGAAGAAACGACAAGAGACAGTTTAGATAGACGTCGTTGTCACATTTCCACTTTGTCTTGTTTGTAAAAGATGTATGTGGTGTGTTCAAGAAAATGCTGACAATCGGAAACATTGTACAACTTATTTGAAGAGATACTTTGTGCCTAGTAGCAAAGATTGTATAGTCTTGTTGTGAAATAAGTTATCCATTCAATGGTTAATCTCGGTTGGTTTACCCTCCCCCCTCCCCATCCCGCAGGGGTGACCCCTTTGAGGAAAAAGCTGAACGGCAACATGCATTTATGGTAAAAACAAGGACATTATTATTACTCTTCTCTTCCTACACTGTGACACTATTACTATAAAAAAGTGAGGTCTCATTCATTGACAGTATGTTTGGTTATCAAATAACATTTGATTTTCCATATACAAAGAATATCGTCCGTAGAGGTGCAATGAAATGCTTAGGGCAAGCTAGCTAACAAAGTAAAAATAGGAAGAATAATAAGAATTGTACAATTTAAATGTATAATTCTTGTATTATACTGTACAGTATGTTCCACACAATGACTAGTCCTGTATGTTCCAGTAGAAACATGTTAAATGAAGTACCGTATGCTATGGGATTATTGTAGTCTTGGCCCTCAACATTTGTAAGCAGAGGGAAGATAAGATTTATATTCATAATTGTGAAATCATCCTTATTTTTCCCCCCTCCCTCCCCTCACTCCCTCATTTGCATGTGTTTAATTAGTCAGTGAAGGAGCCGTCTCCATTTGCTTTCAGGAATCCGGGCTGCAGCATCTTGCAGAACCTGCGGGATGTTCTGGAGATAGAATTCTTCCCGTCACCTGCCACCCACGAAAAATCTGTACGTTGCATTTCCCCTGTTTCAAAACAGCCATCCCTTACAATTACCTATGCCAAGTAATCGTGTGTGTGTGTGTGCCCGTGTGTGTGTGTGTGCCCGCACGCGCGCAATGGGGGGGGGTCTATTTGCCTGTTTTATGTTTGAGGGAGATGGGTGTGCATCCCCTTTAATTGGGTTGTTTACAGTAAAGATCATTAGAATAACAAAGATGGCAGAATCCTTGCCACTATCAAGATCGCTTTAATCACACACCCATTTATCTTTCCTTCACTTGTTTTTTCTCTCTCTCTCTCTCTCTCTCTGGCGGACGGGTTGAAAGGGTGTCGTGTTTATCCGCTGTCGCCGCGGTGATTAATTCCTCAGCATCATTAACATTCCGAAAGAGTGGAAAAAAAAGTTTACTTGACCAGATGTTGAGAATTTCTACCTGCCATCCCTTTTTAATGGATTGCTCGGAAAAGGGCTTCTCATTACTGTTCAGAGCAATATGCAAATGAGAGAGACAAGAGAGGGGCACGGGGGAGGGGGGGGGGGTGACTGGACTGGTAAAGGGAGCGAGAATGAGAGATTGGCAGGATGTATAGTTGCATTAGCACAAACTAGAGGGGTGTTTTTTCTGAAGAGGAGGTCGAGCGTTTACAGTTACAGTACTGTGAGGTAAGACCACGTGTCTGCCCCACCCCGCAGAATCAAGTACGGACCCCCATGCACCCCCCCTTCACTGCAGGCGGTGCAGGAATACTGATGGCTGAGTTTTTACATGTGATAATAATATGATCTGTGTCTTGCAGAGCTTCAGTGTAGAGTGTGGGATGTGTTTTGCCTACCGCCTGGAGTCGGACTCGGCCATTCCTGACCAAGTGTGCAACCATTGTGGCCAACCATTCCACCAGGCCTGTCTGTATGAGGTTAGTGGTGTGTGTGTACACACACGTATTGTAAAACACTGCCCTATACATGATGTCTTTCTGCGTGACGTAGGGGGGTGTGCTTCAACAC
Organism: Nansenia antarctica; assembly: GCF_963989245.1. Lineage (NCBI taxonomy): Eukaryota > Metazoa > Chordata > Actinopteri > Argentiniformes > Microstomatidae > Nansenia > Nansenia antarctica. Next base: position 15,304,365 of record NC_137692.1, on the reverse strand, counting down.
ACAGACAACAAGAACACCACAGCACAGTCGACCTTCATTTGATGATTAGGGTTCATCGGGAATATCTGATCCTATAGTAAAAAAGTGACATTCACCTGTAAAACATTCACCTGTAAAACCACCATCATATAGTCCAGTTGTTGCATCTGGCCACCACACAGCACAAGGTGATTTGTCAACTAAGGCGGTGTTCCATGTTACTAGTTATTGCTCTCCTGCTCTCCCCCTCTCCCTCCCCCCCCTCAGTGGCTACGAGGGCTACCAGAAAGTCGGAAGAGCTTCAACATCGTGTATGGAGAGTGTCCCTTCTGCAGGAGGGTACGGGGAGATTTTTTTTTAAACTTCTGTTAATATTGTCTCATACAATGCATGACCTTCATCAGACCATTATGGACGTCATTCAGCTTTCATCGCATCATCGGGAGTCTGACATGCATCTTATATACTAATTCATACAGAATCTGTTAATATAGAACCCTGTTCTTACACAATATGAGTATTGAATACAGGAAGACACATTTACAGTGCGGAGGTCCTTGGTATTACCGGTAGTTTAATCAAAGTGTAATAAAATATGTTACGGCTTATTCAGACACTGTCAATAGAAAGTATTGTTCTCCAAACTACATTCAGTTACAGAATATCATCATGTTCCGAGGAGGGTTGATCAGAAAACAATTAAATTCAAAGCAAAAGTCACAAACAGCACAAGTCCACCGCATTTTAAAAGTATCATGACACTTTGCAAAAATTACAGTGTAGCCTGTAATGTTTTTGTTTTCGCAGCCGATCACTGTGAAGAAGACGACCACACAGAAAGCCTGAGGACGGAGTCGGTCCTGAGTGACTGTGGGGTGGACCGGAGTAGAAGCACATCTAAAATATTGATGAGGAGAGCAGACATGAAACAAGAAAGAAATGAAAGATTCCACACTTCAACTGTATTCCCATGGATAATTGTGTTGCGAGAGAGCTAACATTTCAGCATCCCAGTCAAAGGCTCTCTCATTGCGAACAGAAAAGCCAGGAGGAGAGCGGTCATAAAGATACTGGCGTACAGTTTGACATTCAAACAGCCCTTCTGTTTGGCAGCGGGATCTTCTCTCTGGTCGTGGTTCCGACCGTTCTCCCACCGCTGGTCATCACAGTCGTGCTCAGAACTCTCCCAACTGTCAACTTCTCTGTACAGAGGGGTCTCCCTGTGGCCTGACCACGACCGGTCGGACATTTGCTTTGGACCTCGTCTCTCACTGCGGTCGTCCCACTGGCTGCTTCCTGTGGACGGGGTTCTTTCTCTAGGCCGCCGCTGGCTGACCTCTGGGCTTGTTGAGGTCACTGTTTTCCTGATGGGTTTTTTGGTTTTTGAAGCTGTTTTCTGTTAAAGAGGATTATTTAGACACTTATTTTTGTTTGTATCATTATTGAAATGTGTTCCTTGAGACTTTCAGTTCAGTTTTCAATTGTTAAAGCATTGATCAAATGTTAGCTTATTGACATTACCATTGTTGCAGTATTGTTTTGAAAGCTGGCCTGAATTAAATGTAATTGTATAATTAAGTTCCAGTATAAAATGCTCAGGTTTCAAATAAAGGCCAAATAAAACGAGAGTAACATTTATTTACATTATCCTTTTTATTTCGTGAATATCAATCATTATTGACCACAATGTCAGGTGGCGCGGCTGGTCATGGTCAGAAATCAGAAATATAACTGAAATTCTTTAAATACAAATAATTTGTCTTTCTCTCTATGGAAAATAAGGTGTTAAAAAGAAGTGACCGTTTCTATAAATGGAATAAAACTGCCATAAAGAAAGAAATTAAAGTGGAATTTACCATGTGCAGGGGTGCAAACTGGTGATGGCCCAAAAAAGGTGACAGGATTTATTTTGATGATTATATATGATTAATATTTGCCGGTTTTCGTTAGTGGTAAATACATTCAAAGTGTATTATCCAAAATTCATATTTATGGTTGCGCCACCTGACATTTTCTGGGTGGTAAAATCTGAAATCTTTTTTAAAAATGTATTCGTATCACCTTAAAAGCTATGAAACAAATGTAAATACACAAGATACATTCTTGTGGACGTAAGAATGGAATTGAAATACATTTTGCTCAGTATTGCTTATTTCATTTTGAAAACCTTATTTGTCATTGACCCATAAACCAAAGTACAGTACATAGTAGTTGAAGTTACTGTAGCAGCAGTGCTAGTGCTTTGGTCTCACTACCTGCTCTGTCTGAGGCCTGGGTCCGATTGGCGGTCCTCTTATGTAACAAGCTAGTATGGGTCGGGGTCTCTCCTCTTCCTCCACCTCATCCTTCGCTATGGACGACCCTTTGGCTCCGGCTTTTGCTCTGCTTGTTTTCTATGGGCAAAGGACAGACAATGCAATTCATGAGAAACTAGCATACAAGTGTATGATAGTGAATACCTACAGTTCTCCTACAGTATGAACAATACACTTTTGAAATAGGGACATTTTCCTGTGCATGGGTTCACAAATTTCCCAAAGTGCCCTTCACCACAGTAAAAGTTTCCATTTATGGTGGATGAAAACGTCAGTGTTGTCTTGTAAAAACCATTTGACACCAGTTTGTAACCTAGTAGTAAAGTTTGGTCAATCCCCCATCACTACCTCATCCACCACTACTGGCTTGGGTCTGGAACGGATACAGCAATAAAGAGAGGGTGAGAACTTTATCACTGAGTTGCTAGCATGCATCCGATGCATACTATATGAGGTACAGTATATGTGTTCCTCTCACACCTTTGAAATAAAGGGCATCTTTATTGTATGCAGAGCTATAAAATATGAGTGATTTACAGTATGACTAGGGCCAGAGTGTTTAGGTGAGCTAGTCAGTGAGAACCTGCCCTTGCAATTTATTGTAGATCATAGGGAGTGTCCTTGTTGTTTAGCCTATAAGTTCTATATTTATAGCCAAAAGAATACTGTGAGACTGGACACACTCCTTTCACCACAAGTCTAACGTACTGCCATCCATTCTGGACAAAGACTTAGTCAGTCATCTCAGGCCCAAGAATGCTCCCAACTGTTTTTTTGTCAACATCAATAAGACTTTTGAATGTTCCCTCAGGGGGGAAATAAAGTTATTATATTATTTCAAGTAAAGCCTTGAAATTGCACGAATGTAATTAAATGTTATTTTCTCCCTTTTCTTAGGAAGACGAAGGTGACGGTAACGTTGACATTGAACACTTTCAATCAAAAGTGTTCTGTGGTAACGAGACAGTTGGGATGATGATTGTCAAATACCGGGAGTGATAATATCCTCGACCCCTCCACTGGCATTTACTCTCTTACTTTCTAAACCTCGTGAACACGGGCACTTCTGTCTAACGACGGATCAAACTGCCCAGTGCCCGGCACTTCAGCATGGAAATGAGGACAGACAAATAGCATAATTGTGCCTGGCGGTCTTCCGCCCTGTGTAAAGTGTGTGTCATCAATCGGTTCTAAATTGTGCTGTTTTGGGTGGCTGTGAAAGCTCAGCGGGTCAAGTTACTGTAGCCGCTCAGCCAGAGGCTGAAGTGATTCCGGTAAGTTCTGGTAAATAAAGGCCCTGTTCCACTCCAACCCCTCTCGAGCGGGCAACGCGTCCCATCACACGGTCAGGGACAGGTTGACCTCCTTCACCACGGTCAAGATCCCCCCCCCTACCCCCTCCTCTACTAAACGACTGTATGCAGAGGGCCTGAGAGGGTCAAAGCGAAAGAGCAATTTGACAGATTTGGTTCGATGTTAATTTGAAATGCACAGAGAGAGCTGTAAATAAAGACCTGTAATTGGATGTGGTCTGCCGGCTGGGTTGAAGATATGTTTTAAGTGAGAAGTTATGGCATGCCACAAGAGACAGGAAATTCAAAATAAGCACCACCCACCATTACTTCTATGCACTAATACTGTTTAGTGATTAATGAATAATTGCAAAAAATCAAGCCCTTTCTCTCTCTCAAAGATCATCCATGCCTTTATAACCTCACGTGTAGACTACCGCAACTCCCTTTATACAGGGATTAGTCAGTCGTCCCTGTCCCGCCTGCAACTTGTCCAGAACTCTTCTGACAGGTCGCCGGAAGAGAGACCATATCACCCCAATTTTGGCCTCTCTCCATTGGCTTCCAGCGCGGTTCGGATTGATTTTAAGGTCCTCCGTTTTGTTTTTTAAAGATCTGAGACATCAGTATTTGGAAAACTTTTCAGACACGAGAAGACAAATAAGGGGCCATAATAAATCAAGTCAAACCAGAGATGGCAGCACCTCTGGCTCAACCACATGTAATGATAATCCTGTGAAGTTGAATAGAAAATAGGTCTCAGACTCTAACCTTGTTCTTGGCTTGTCCGTCCGACTCCCTCGTTGCAGATCCCCCTGCGTCCGTTCCTCCTAGACCAGACAGGTCCAGCCCCACCTGGCCTCGGCTCGCTTTCGACCCCCCCCCTGACAATATCTCTCTCAGCCGATGGTAGTCTGGAGTCTCTTGATACTTCAGTGCTTTGACACAGAGCAGGAACTGGGATATCTTGACTGAGAGAGAGAGGGGGGGAGAGAGAGAGAGAGAGAGAGAGGACATGGACAACAGACACAACCCAAATGACGTTACTTGAAATCCAAGCCTCTCTTTCACTTCTACACACACGGTTACAAGCCTGAGTGTAATAACTGGAGATACGTTATACTGGCCAACCAAGTGTCTCATGTTATCGATGACGCTTTATAACTGCTGGATATGACACTATTGTGTGTGGGTGTGGGTGTGGGTGTGTGTTAGAATTGTACATGTATGTGGACATAAATAAAGCATTTAAAATGTGTATGTGTGTGTGTCACAAAAAGTTGTTGAGTGTGTGTGTGTGTGTGTGTATGACAGAGACAGACACACTGTAGTTTAGTGTGTATACATCACACACACGCACACACATACATATGATGCATTCCCTGGGTCTTATCAGTGGCGTCCAGCCGGGTCTTGCCTCTCAAGGTGTAAGGAATCAGGCCCAGTCGCCAATCATACATCACACAGCACTCAGAGAGATGTGACCTCTCTTTATAGAGAGGAGAAATAACACACTACACACGACAGTTTGAAAGACTTGCCTATATGGGACAGTTCCTTGGCTGGTGGAAAGGTAGTTTTGGGTCAGGCTGTATTAGTAGGGGTGAGACTGTTTCATTGGTGATTTACACCTGACTGTGGTCTGGTATAACTAGTAGTGTGGTCTGACTGTGGTCTGAATGGACGGACAGACAGACACACACATAATCAGAGCCATCCCCATAAAAAATAAGTGTGGTCTGACTGACCCCTCACTTACCTGCGCTGGCTCCAGACACAGACAGTCCCAGCACCGAGCTAGGCAGATTATCCATCAGTCTGAAGAAAGAGAGAAGAGAGAAGCATTGTTGTGGTTTTGACTTAAATACGTAAATCAGGATTATTTACTGCATGTCATAATGTATTTTGTCATTTATATTTGAGTCATTTAGCAGACACTTTTATCCAAAATGAATTACAGTAAGTACATTTCGTGAGCTTAGAATTATAAGGTTCTATCTCCGTTTAGGGTAGTTCAGAGATATTGAGCGTCAACGTTTTTACATTCCATTATGTTTTGTGAGATGGAATCTTTGTATTTTATGAATTACTAACTAAAAAATGTCAACATTTTACAAATAAAACCACACAGGCATTAATAAACACCTAATGAATCAGATTATGTAAAAAACTCAATTTTGACCAAAAATGGAGATAGAACCGTATAATTCTAACGTCACGATTTGTCTGTGTAAGTAAGTGAATCAATTATACAGCAGTAATCATAAGTAAAACCTTTAATAATAACAAGTGCCAATGTTTGGCTTCGACAAGTTCTTATACTTTTTTATCCTGATGATACAGTGTTTTTTGTCAGGTAATTGGTGCTTCTACACCACAAGGACCAATCTTGGCCGATGTGTACCGTAATACAGTACCTGGCTTTGGCTTCCTGGACCTGTGAGGGGTTCTTCAGAACTGAGTCCCAGGGCAGCGCCCCACACAGCCAATGGAGCAGACAGAAGCCCAACACCTGCAGGTCCCCACGCCTGGACGGAGCTAGAGAACGAAAGAGAGAGGTGAGAGAGAACATGAAGAAAGAGGGAAGATGAAAGGGGGGGGGGAAGGAGGAGAGAAAGAAAGTGAGACATGAAAGTCTATCCCAGTTTTGTTCTGACAATTGAGTGTATTAAGGATTTACGGAGAGGGGAGTGAAAAATATCAGACCCCACTTTGGAGATAGATAAAATAGCTTTGATCGAGGGACAGCTCAGAGGTGAAATCAAATATGAAAGCCAAACCAAAGACTTTTATGATGAGGTGTGTTTTATTTTCTCAAACCTCCAGTTCGCCTACCGCAAGAACAGGTAGGCCTAAACGGAAGACGCCACCTCCACGGCACATCACTCCACCCTGACCCCCCTAGACACAAGCAACACCTATGAAAGGATGCTGTTCGTTGATTTCAGCTCAGCACTCAACAACACCATCATCCCCTCCAAGCTGGTCACCAAACTCAGAGACCTTGGTATCAGCACCTCGCTATGCAACTGGACCCTAGACTTCCTAACCAACAGCTACCTTAACTGTACATAGCTCATAACTGTATATACCTCTAACTACCGTACTTGCCATACTGTACCTATCACTATCATGTGTTTATATCACTATTTGCACTTCTGGTTAGATGCTAAACTGCATTTCGTTGTCTGGTACTTGTACTCTGCAATGACAATAAAGTTGAATCTAATCTAAAAATGGTGTTCATCTCACTCTACCTTCTCCTCCCTGCACTTTGCCCAACCCCACATGCATGTCTAGGTATGAGGGGAGAGAAGGGGAGATCTTAGGTTCGTTTTCTCGTTCTCTAGGCCAAAGAAGGATCCCTATGGCCTCTGACACGATCCAGACACTGATTCCACTCTCTCTCAAACTCTCTGGGCCGGTTTCACAGACAAGGCTTAAGCCTAGTCCTGGACTAAATCACACTTTCAATGTAAAATCTCCATTGAAGATGCTTTTTAGTCCAGGATTAGGCTTAAGCCTTGTCTGTGAAACTGGCCCACTGTTTTGCAGCCAGAGGGTCAGGCATTAAAACACACACATACACATAGACATCTGAGCACAAATCACTACCACATGTTGAGAGAGAGTGTCAGATCTCTTCCATCCCAGCTCTACACAAATACTCAGCTGCCCTCTAGTGTAAACATATTTTCTTCCACAAAGATGCTAGTGGTCCTGTGCTCAGAGGGTGTTATCCGCGTCGCACCAATGAAATAGCTTGCAAACCCACATGTTCATCTCAACACTACATACTCTGCAATGAGGCACTAACTAATACCATTGAGCCAGAGAAGCCTAGGCATATTTCTGACTCCTATCCGAAAAGTGCTTCAGGAAGTCTCTACAACAACGCTAACTTCTTGACAACGTTTAACATTTCAGGAGGTTGTTTACTGGAAAATGTCTGGCAAAAATGAAGGACGGCCATCACACCTAATCGAATGGGGGAAGTGTCTCCAAACTTTTGACTGGTACTGTACAATTCCTATTTTGATAACGACTAAACACACTCCAGCCTTCAAGTTGTCGCGTTCCGTCTCATTTGAATAGCAGGACCAGCGCCCTGAACAAGTCCCTGTGAAAAACTCAGTGTGGAGTTCATCAATGCGTCCGTGTTGGGGGGGTTGAGGGGTTGAGCCCCGGGACTTTTAGCGGCTCAATACTGTAACAGCCTCGCGCGTCTCCAGAGAAATTACCTATCGACTTCCTTCACGAGAGGGAGAAATCTCCGACCCTGATCCATGGCAGACATTGATCCCGGTCGGTGTTCCCATTTAAACAGGCCGTCGGTGTGGCCGCCAGGGCCCAGCAGGACAGGGGAGCTGCCTGGCCACGGCCCAGTGACGGACGGACGGACGGAGGGACGGACACGACTGTTGTCGGTCGGTAGTTGGTCTGTTGGTTGGTTTGCTGGTTTGTAAGTTGGTTGGTGCTCGGTTGCTGCTGGTAGTTGGATGGTTATTGTTGCGACAGTTTTGTTTCAATGAGCATTATCAACAGCAGTCGTGTTCAGTGAAACCATTGTTGAGTTAAACTGTCGAGTGAACGAAGATGAGAAACACAAGCGACACGGCCACTTAACGGCGGCCCAACTCCCGACATAATAGATTAACAATTAAAGGATCAACAATGATCACCAAAGGCCCGAGATTATCCCTATCCTCGATTGAATTTCCACTGTTGCTGTTCTAATTAAGCATCTTGTCTTCCTCGTACGAGAGAGGAAATCAAGGAAGGAAGGACAAGGACACACACACACACACACACACACACACAGACACACACACAGACACACACACACACACAGACACACACACACTGATCAGACTAAAAGCACGAACGCATGCACACGCATCAAGTTGGTCCTACATACTCCAAGCTTGTGACTGAGGTGCTGAGGCTAGGTGATGATGATGTTGTAGGCAATTATCTCCTATTGTTATTCAGATTCCCTAAAGAGTGGTGTCACACTCTTAACCCTCTCCTCCGGAATCTCTGCATTCCAAAGCGTTCCTGCATCCTCCACCATCCCAATAGGTTATAATTACACCGTTTAGCTCAGAGTTCAGGGGGTTCATCACTGTGTGTTGAGTTTCTACTCTTCCTCTTAACATCTACGCCAGGGAGGTTGACCTGAGGTAAGACAGGAGGTGGGATCTTTAAGAAAAGGGGGTCTCATCATTGGTCAAAATCTGACACATATCTCTTTTGCCATTGGACCAAAGGACTAAATGATACTGAGATCTTCATCTGAAAAGCCTTCAAATGACACAACTGAAGATTTCTGTCATTTCAACATATAGTTGCTTGACTCGAAACATGATTTCAGCTTGTATGCAATTCTGAATGACAACGTATTTGCTCTGACTCTTGATTCAGAGAACAACCAAAACAAACAAAAAAACTCAGAGCATATTGTACAGTGAATATATCCCCCCCCCCTCCCCTCTCGGTTTCTCTAAAACATATTAAAACTGACCTGTTTGCCTTTATCAATATAGCTGACTAAGCATCTAGTCCTCATTTTTTCCTTTTTCACACATTTCAAAAAATGCTGTGACGCTGTGATCGGGGAGTCTACATCACACTCCCTGTCTGTATTGGAAACCCTACGCAGTCGGCCCACGCTCTGATCGGCCAGAGGTTATCAGTGGTGCCGTCCCGCTCTATCCAAACATCTAAACCTTAATTAATGAAGGATGAATACACGATGCAGGTTATGACTTCAGCTAATTAGGGAATTCTCAAACTGAGACTGCAGCAGGGAATTCAGGGGAAGGGGAATCAATGTGCCACAGAAAAGGTGTATGTACGCAATTTGCCGGTTAATGTGTTTCCGATATCTACAGGGTGGGGGGGGGGAGGTCAAAAGCAAGGAGGTATGAAGGGGGAGGGTAAACATGCATTGATAAACAAGTGGTCTGCAAATTGAAAGATGGAGTGTTCACAAACATACCGGCAAATTATATTTTGAAAGAACAACCAATGTAGCTTTTTTTTACCGATTATTGGGTGTTGAAGACAATATTTTGGGCCAATAGCAAATGTACGTAGAAGGAAATAATATATATCAAAGTCAAAATAAGCCATCAAAATTCAAAAAAAAAAAAAAAAAGCTAAATGAGATCTTTCCAAAGAAATTCTAAGAATGATTAGGGGGATGAATGAGCATTGCATAACATCATAATAAGCCTAACAATTCTCAAATGTTCCATGACAGTCACATTTTCTTAGACTTTCAATTCTGTAGATAACCCCTGTTATGATCAGAATTGGTTTATTCCTGTGCCTCCCCCTACACCAGACAGAAACAAAGCAAGTGGTAGGCCTACATTTAATCATGCAAGTGACAGGCTTGATCTAAAAATAGCAATAGCAAATAATTTCTGTGGCACTGTTGCAAATGTGAAATGTACTCTCAAACGTGTTAACTGGTGGAATAACTGGTCAACCTTGTTGTGTCTCCTCAAATAACCCACGTGTGAATCTTGAATATACTGCAGTACATATTTTCGGGGGCAATATTCAACATAAACAGTTTTCTTCATTATTCACAGCCTCTGTGATTAGCACTACAAAATAACATATGCATTAGATTAGGGTTGCACGATAATACGGTATACTGCGGTATTAAAAAATAGAAATACCACTTCAATACTGTCCTAAAAAAGATTCTGCTGCACAATGTGCACATATACAAAATAAAGAGTTTGTCCAGCACTACTGTCTGTGTGTTTGAAGATGCTATGAAAGTGATGACAGAACTTTTTTGTAAACAATGTAATTGTCAAATAAATAAACCTGTCAAAAAAGACTATTTAGAAGCGATCATAATCGCGTGTCACGTTCTCCTCGTCTGCCCTTTGTACTCGGGTGAGAGTTGCTAACACGTTCTGCCCTTTGTACTCGGGTGAGAGTTGCTAACACGTTCTGCACTTTGTACTCGGGTGAGAGTTGCTAACACGTTCTGCACTTTGTACTCGGGTGAGAGTTGCTAACACGTTCTGCACTTTGTACTCGGGTGAGAGTCGGTGACACATTCATCTTCTTTGGGTTTAGGTACTTTGTGATCATCTAGTTAAGTGTAGTTATGTGTTTTTAGCATGTTCATGTTCTATCAGCATGTTGTGATAACACATGCAGAACAGCTCTCTGTCATGTTCTTTGTTGTTAGTTAGCTAGGTAGCTAGTGCAACGGAGCACAGTCTGAAACCAGTGCGTTTCTTTCTTATTTGTGTGCATATCTTCTTAAACTATCTGTAAAAAAACTAAATCAAATAATAATCTGTAAAAAAAACAGAAAAATGACTGTCAACTTGGCGGCTCCCTTGAAGTCCTACAATGTGATTTATAATCCTGCGATAATACCGTATACCACCCTAAAATGTGGGAACGGTTTAACGATATCAAAAATGTAATACTGCTCAACCCTAATATGCATTTAGATGTTAACCTTTGAGCCCAGACACTGTGACTGTAGATGTATACCGTATCCTCTATCAATATACTATATTCTCCCTCAATTTCCTTAGAGAACAGTCTTACTGATCTAATTTGAATATCTGAGAAGTGAGGGAGATCACACTTTACCCACTCCGTTGTGGGCGTCCACACTTGTGTACTCGATTGTTCCGTCGTGGCCCTTCTTTGGGTTCTCTTTGTACTCCTTATGTACCCCGTTAGGGCAGTATCTATAGGAGAGGCCGTAGTCAGCCAGGTACACCTACAGCACAGGTCAAAAGGACAAAACAAAGACAACAGTAGAGGTCAACAGTTAACCGGCACCTCAGGCCACCTCTACAATTAGGGGACGATCACTATGATGTGCAGAACTTAACAAGAAAAATGCCTTTGGTAGGCATGCATAAATTGATGGTGCCTTCTAATGAGGTCTCTAGCAGCTCTAGCAGTATACACGGTTCCCTTTTGTATGAATTCATACGACTACAGCGTTCGATCCCATTTAGTATGCTAACCTTGTCCGGGTCTCTGTGACCAACCATTAGATTGGCAGCCTTTATGTCCGCGTGGACATACTCGTTGTCGTGGACATACTCAAGCACGTCCAGCTGTGAAGGAAAAACAGAGGAGAGGGACAACAGTTATCATTTAACACCCCTGTTTGTCACCCCCTTTTGATCTCATACTAATTAAAAAACTGCTTGTCATAGTTCTATACTTCATCCATCATCAGATCAGTGCCAATTCAACTGAACCTCTATGTTCAACAGGTCAGATCAACTGTAAATGAAATAGAGAATTGTTCCCATTCAACACTCTTTGGATTGATTCAATTTCAGCACCTAGTACCTTTACCCCCGCTTTACCCCCGGAGCTCCACTTGGTCTACTTGAGGATAAGTTAGAGGCCATCATCATATGACATCATATGGACCTTTCATTACTGTGACTGACGTGGTAGGACATAGGGGAAAGAGAGTCTAGAGGTCCAAATGGAACCAAGCCTACTGTAAATGTCTATAGACTTCCCTAAAGGAGTATCTCTCACCAGGATTCGTCCCAGCTGGAGCACAGTGTCGTTCTTCAGCCGCCCTCCGTTTCGCTCAAGCACCTTCTGTAGGTCAATGCCCAGTCGATCCATCACCATAAACCTGTACCTGTGCAGGGGGGCAAAGGCCAAGGGTCAGGGGTCAAATCATCTTGCACACACTTCTCAACCATAATGTTGGGTTCTATCTTCCAATAGAGACAACATTGTCTTGTCAATATAGCCACTAACGACAAACCCCCTACCCAGTTTTTCCTCTATATGCATTGATTCGTGGCGGGCCGCCACAAATACACTTTCTCCGCCACTAATTGATTCAGTCCACTTTGATTCAGGCTGCGCAACGAGAAAGGCAGCGACGTATTATGACCGGAGAACAACAAAAAAAAGCAGATTGAAGCTAGATTTAGGCCGCTTTCAGACCTACATTTCGTTCCGATTTAGGGTGTAGTAAGTTACAATATGTTACAATGTTGCAATTAACCTCGTCTCGGTTTGTGTTCGCGAGGCGACGTGCTTGCAAAACAGTTTTGTGATTGGTCCAAATTCAGCGGGACATTTGGATTTCCCTCTCTCTCTTCGCCAGTCCCTTTATTCCCGTATCCTAATCGAAAATGCAACATCATCGACGGCTGTGGGTTATTGCATTTACTGCAATAAATCAGGCTATTTTGTGAAACAAAATAATGTTCCCGCTAATGGGTTAACCGAGCAGCCTCGCACCTAACGCTAGCTTCGAACTATTCTGTGTGTGTGTGTGTGTGTGTGTGTGTGTGTCAGTGTCTTGGGCGTATCGGTCAGTCACATGTATGCACGTTACGCATGTTCTGCTTCAGCTGTAGCCTCAGGATATTTTGGTATTTGATTTGACACATTACAATATTGACAATGAATCAGAATTCATGGTCAGATCTATACAGACCTAACCCTAACCCTAACAAGCATTATTTCCCCTCTTCTTCTTCATCATCATCATCATCATCATCACCATACTAACGTCCCCAGGCCGGCAGCCAGCTCAGTACCTGGTTCCGTGGTACTCTGCCAGTCCTGCTCCCCAGTATACTGGGATCCCCAGAAAATCTACTTTCTTGCTCTTCATCCATTGCTTCACTGAAACAACAGCAGGACAGGATCATAAGAGCTCAAACACACGGCCCACATTGACACCATATCTTAATAAGGTCAGATTTGCACCTGTTCTTTTCGGGAGGGAATACAAAACAAAATGAAACATAACGTAAAGTAAAGAAAAGGGAAGTAGCCTACTGGTACTCAGTTCCCCCTTATCCTCTCAGAAACACCAAAAATAGCCCTCGACCAATAAGAGTTAATACCCATCCCACCCCCACTCCGCAAAAAACAATGTGTGAATGTGATGTTGGACACAAGAAGGACTACTAAAACCATTGAATGGGCTGGATGGATTCTTCGTCTAATACGCGTGCGTGCGTGCGTGCGTGCGTGCGTGCGTGCGTGCGTGCGTGCGTGTGTGCGTGCGTGTGTGTGTGTGTGTGCGTGTGTGGAAAAGTTTAGATGGTGATGATTGTAACCTAACCCTTACAATCAGGTCCAGGAAGTTTAGCTGGGAGTGGGGGGCACTGTATGTACACTAAATGACCATTTGAGGAGTGGTCACAGGGAATTCTATAAAGGTGATGGGTTTTGAGTAGGTCGGGAGTTGCTTTGCAAACTAACGCGGCCCGGAATTGTTATCAATAAAGGGTCTCTCTTGTGATCAATCATCAGCTCCGGTTTCTCCGATTATTTACGTTGGTAGTAGCTAGTATTAATTAATGTATTATTTATATTTGAAAGTATTAGAGTACAAGATATTCCACAACACTTACTGTTTTCTGGTTTAGCCGCCCTCTGATAGAACTTGAGCTCTGTGAATAGAGGGCCATTCTCATGGTACTCCTGCACATAGAATGACATGTTGAACTCTTGAGACAAAAGGACCATGTTGTAATATAGTAGGGGCTACAGCTACAGTATAAATAGATATATAGTGGTATATTGGAAACTTCATTTCAGTGACAATCCCATATCCAAGAACTCCTCCTAAAGGGAGACTATACTATAGTAACTAATATATTGTACTACTATACTACTATACTGTAGTTAAGAGTAGGGGTGGGAATCGAGAACCGGTTCCAGTTAAAAACCGGTTCCAAATTCCAGGGTTAACAATTCCTTTTATTCATTTCATTAATTCATTTTAACATGTTCAAATGTTACTAGGCAGCCATACTACACAGTGTTCAGAGACTCAAGACATAATAAAATAGCTGCATTGACGCTGAAATCCTGTGTAGGCCTACTTTGAGTGTGTAACTACATGATAAACTAGCTTTCCTCTGAATAAATTCCAAAGCCACACCGTGTCAGCCAAGTACTGTTACTGTACTCACCACTTTTATCACAAAATCAGAGTCCTCTCTAACGGGGGTGTCCACATCCTGTGAAGCTGATGGGTTACAGAAAACAGAAGTAAAGAAACAGACAGAGAGAGAGAGATGGTGGTGGTGATGCACACTCCAATCCCATATGTGTCATTCGTTGTGACAAACTTGTTTTAGCTAACCAGTCCTAACCATCCCCAAAACAATTAGGCGCTACTCATTCACATATCAGCTGTCATATTACCCAGGTAAATCAATCCGAAGCCTCCTTGGCCAATGATCTTGCCCAGCTTCCATTGCTTCTTCTCGGTGTCGGTCAGTAGAAACCCGGCCGGTAGCGGGGCAGGCAAAGTCTGTTTCCTAGGTGCCATCTAATGTGAGTAAATAGCCGGTGGTAGATCCCTATAAGAAAAAGATTAAATGATTTTCAGCAACCAAGGATTAGGTTAGACTCTGTAAGCTTGACTTGAGCTAAACGTTAGATCTTCGTGGCCAGTGTTGAACAACACAATACCTATTTAGGTAGGGAGCTTCATGACGCATAAAAAGGGATGGTCGACTTTGTTGAAAACAAAACTGAGACTTGTCGACTTTGTTGAAAACAAAAGTGAAAGTGTAAACTGGACTGGTGATTAAGACTAGTAGGATAGTGTAGTATATTTTACTTGAACACACACACATACATGAATTGTATAGTATGGGCATGTATTATTTGCCTTTTGACTTGCATAAGTTCTGTAAGATTCTCCTAGCTGTGGGGGTTTTACGAACCTTTGTCTTAAGGGCCATTATGTTTTTGCCTCAGGAAGTGCTGTCCATATATGGGCATTGTTAGAATGACTTCCTGTGAATCTGATTTGACCTGGAATGACTTGTAGGCCAGGTGACATCACATTGTGGGGTCTCCTACTTTTCACACCTCAAGCATCTATGCAGTGACTGTGATAGGACCATTGTTTGTAACTGTATTTACATACTATTGTTTATAAATAAGGGTGTGAGCCCGGGGGGCTCTCTTCTCTCATCTTGACCACACAGCTCCTCTCTCTCTCTCTCTCTCTCTCTCTCTCTCTCTCTCTCTCTCTCTCTCTCTCTCTCTCTCTCTCTCTCTCTCTCTCTCTCTCTCTCTCTCCTCTCTCTCCTCTCTCCCCTCTCTCCC
The DNA here is from genome assembly GCF_963989245.1 of Nansenia antarctica. Lineage (NCBI taxonomy): Eukaryota > Metazoa > Chordata > Actinopteri > Argentiniformes > Microstomatidae > Nansenia > Nansenia antarctica. The sequence continues at coordinate 15,288,662 of NC_137692.1, read as the reverse complement.
CTCTCTCTCTCTGTCTCTCTCTCTCCCCTCTCTCTCTGTCTCTCCCCTCTCTCTCTCTCTCTCTCTCTCTCTCTCTCTCTCTCTCTCTCTCTCTCTCTCTCTCTCCCCTCTCTCTCTCCCCTCTCTCTCTCCCCTCTCTCTCTCTCTCTCCTCTCTCTCTCTCTCCCCTCTCTCTCTCCCCTCTCTCTCTCCCCTCTCTCTCTCTCTCCTCTCTCTCTGTCTCTCTCTTCTCTACCAGACCAGACCAGAATCCAGCTTTGATATCTGTATACTTTTGTACTTTAAATAAATAGTCTTAAACTCAGAATTGTTCTTTGATTCATAACCAACAAGAGAAATCCACAACACTAGTAGATAGCTAGCCACAGTAGATAGCATAGCAACATTATTCGCATCAAATATGCAGACACTTAAAACTAGTAACCTATATGTATGTTTACTTACCGTAATAAGCCTGCTACCGTAATATCCTATGAAGTGTGTCTGTTTGACAGCTCTAAAGCAGCTGATCTGTCCGACCAAAACATTACAACTTCCTGAAGTTTCGTCCCTCCCGCTGCGTTACATGTCGGCACGTATCAACCAATGACGTGGAGGGAGGAATCGCTCTTTATATCCAACCGCCAATCACGGCTGAGAGATGTAGCAGCGTGTGGCCTATCACAGACCAGGAGCTTGTTCCAGATCAACTACATTCATCAGAGCAACGCATCCGGGTACTTTCCCCTCCCGTCATGTCCACGCCCCTTTTTGTGTGATAGCAGTGTAGAAGTTTGACTGGCGGTCAATGGGAATTTCTGGTCTTTGCTCCTTTAATCCGATAAAATAAGAAAACCGTAGTGCTTTTTAGATATTAGGAGCCCAAATTCGATGGCCAGTTAGGCAAACTATTATATAGTGTCATTGCCGATCAATGATAGACGTCGTTATATAGAGAAAGTTAATGAAATAGGGGTTGATTCATCAGAGCAGTCATACGTCATCTCCCTGTCATCTGGGATTTGTAGTTCTTCATTTGATTTGCCGTGGTCCTAACGTCTTCACCTCCAGTCCCCCCAACAGCGTTTGCTTTCGTTTCTTCTTTGAACATTTATCTCCCATGATTACAATAGAAATATCATGCACAGTAGCACTAGTCGATAGCCGTTATGGGTGAAGGGTTAGTAGGTACTAAGTAGTACCTTAGTAGGCTAGATCAAATGAAGAACTACTACTACTAGCTAAGATTGGTAAAAGATTGGCGTGGTGCAACCGAAATTAGTAAACAACTAGTTTGAAACTAGCTAGTAACAACTAGGGGTTTAGTAACTACCAAATGCCTGCATTTAGTAATGACTTACGCCATATTGGTGCAACCCAGTAGTAACTAGTTGTTTACTAATTTCAGTTGCACCACGCCAATCTTAGCTAGTAAATAGGCTACTCAGTTTTGGTAACTGTTTTTTGTTTCTCTACTGTAATATAACTAGGTACATTATTAATAATAATAATGAATAATAATTACAATTTACAATACAAATACAAAAATTGGGGGTCCCTCCCAAAAAAATGTGGATACAAGATCAACCACCAAGCCCTCATTCTGACCCAGGAAAAACCCTGGTATGTCCTGTATAACATGATAGCCATCTATGAGCAATGCACTGTATATAAGATGATGACCACGGGTCTTTCTGCTGCTGACCAAGGGGCTGAGGCCTGTTGATGTGGCCCATTTTTCTTTTAGAGTCTGTAGGCTACTGTATTTGTTTATTAAGATTTCATAAATATTATATATTGTCTGAATTTTTTTCTTGTTTTATAAAATGTTAATTATTTTCATTTCTTGTGCTGGTTTATTGTGAACAACATGTAAAATTGCAGGAAACTAGCACAAATAATTGGGTGGGAGAGAGGGGCCGCCGCTGCCAAAACGCGCACAGTTTTGGGTTTGATTGATTGATTGAAAACTTTATTAGAAGATTTGCAGAAGTAGGTACATGAAAGTACATATTATATACAAGGTCAACTAAAAGGATAAAAACCCAAGAAAGCCACTGGCTTATTTCAATTGGGGTCCTTGATTTTCAATTCATCGTTACATGTAAGACAGACAGGAAAAAAAAAAATAGTACTATCTACACGATAATACAGACAAATAACTATTACTATCTACAAGAAGGGTCGCTCCACCGCCAAAAAATCTCACTCCAAACTTTTGGTGAAACTTGGCAGCCCTGATCCTGCACCTTACCTGTTCTACACCTGTGAAGCACTTTGGTTCAGCTGCTGCTGTATGTAAACATGCTATACAAATAAAGCTGACTTGACTTGACTTGATTGCAAATGAGGTTTAGGTTGGGGATGATCGGGGTGGCTGTGGCGCAGGAGGCAGAGCCAGTGCCTAAGATAACAAATATTAGAATTACTCTGCCGCCATTGGTGTGTGAATGTGTGTGTGAATGGGTGAATGAGAGGCCGTTGTAAAGCGCTTTGGAGCAGCAAAAAAGTAAATATACCATTTACTATTAGAATGTGCATGACTCAGGCAAGACTAGGTTTGTGTTGCACTGAACAGCCGCCACCACATAACTTGACTGAGTTTGTTTACCGTGATTGATACTGAAATAATAAATTGGTGTCACAAAGTGGTGCCACAGGTCGGACCGCCTACGTGCCCCCTTGACCTTGACCCACCACAAGGACATTTACAACTCTGTGTCTGAGGTCAAACTAGCCATTTTGAATCACTCCCTACTTACAGGTATTTTTCCAGCGGCACTTAAAACTGCCCTGGTTAGACCCACCCTGAAGAAAAGTAACCTACCCTGAAGAAAAATGCACTAACCCTAACCCTCTGATTGGAAGGGAATGGAATGATGAATGAGACACAGATGAAAGGACACACGTGGACGTAACAGATACTGTGAAAGAACAAGGAACAAGGAAAACAGCAGGGGTATTTCCCTTGTTTCTCCCTTGCCCCTTTCTTCAGTTCCAGTGTAAGATGATGTTGTTGATGTGGTTGATGTGGGTACGGCGCATGTGATGTGCACCTGGGTCGGGGCGTATCTGTAGAGCATTCACAACATGCCATTTGAATTACCTTATTATTACCTCATAGCAGCCACCGTACTTGCTACTGTGCATGGGCAGATCTTGAACAGCCCTGAGGTTACAGCTGTCAGATGTCCTGATAACCCAATATTGTTGCAATAAACAGCACTAGCAACAAACGTGCAGTATCGTGATGGCGGACGGAATCTTCAATGGGAACGTCGCACTTTGTTTGAACAAGAGTATGACATTTTCATTTTCATTCGGGGCGGCTGTGGCGCAGGAGGTAGAGTCGCCGTCTAATGATGGCATGGTTGGCAGATCGGCGCTTCGAGCCCCGGCTGGCCACAAAAAATCGCTCCACTGCCAAAAAATCTCACTCCAAACTTTTGGTGAAACTTGGCAGCCCTGCTGAACAAAGTCGTTGTGGCAAAACCTTCATGGCAAGCTGAGATGGCAGCCGCGTAAACTTTCATATTTCCCGCAGCCAATCCCTTGTCAAACAATGATTGTAAGAAGCTCGAGAACATTTGGATCAACATCCTGCTCAACATCCTGCTCCTCACACCATTGCGCACTCTTGTCTGAATGAATGACAGTGTCCCTTTATATGTTAGTTGACAAGGGAATTAGCTATGTACTTTGGCCCTTGCCCATTAAGGGCTTTGTATATAAGGAGGAGGACCTTAAAATCAACCCTACAAGTTACTGGCCGCCAGTGCAGAGTAGCTAGGACCGGAGTAATGTGCTCTCTCCTCTTGGTTCTGGTTAAAAGTCGAGTTGCAGCGTGCCCCGCGGTGGCGTAGCGGTCTAAGCACTAGCCACTAGTGCAAGCTGCCCACCGGGATCGAATCCCGGTCTCGCCAGATCCGGATATGGCCGAGGCACACAGGGAGCGGCATATTGAGCGGCCGCTCCAGAGGGCGGTATAGGACTATTTCCGGACAAGGATCCGTCGCGCAACAGCGCCCCCGGGGTGCCGGAATAACGGTGCTGGGCTCGAGGAGCTAGTCAGCTCGAGTCAGCTAGTCTGCCTGGCGATCTCCTCTGGGGCTGCCGGCCACGGGGTCGTGCGGCGGATCCTACGCAATAGGCAGGGGATAATTGGATGCTAGATTGGGTTCAATTGGATACCAAATTGGGTGAAAAAGGGATAAAATCTGAAGAAAAAAAAAAAAAAAGAGAAAAAAAGAGAAAGTCGAGTTGCAGAGTTTTGAATGAGCTGGGCTAGGTATTGTGATACCTGGCTGGTTACAGTTGTATATGTATTTGCTTGTTTTTGAACGTATGTGTTGTAAGGGTATAACCAGGTTGAAAAGGTGATAAACTCACTCCTCAGAAGTTGAAATACCACCACCTGCGCCATCGAATTTCTAGTTTTTCGGTGGTGTAGCTCAAAATTGTTAAGACAGTGGTCACGTCCGCTGGCAATACAGATTATGGTTGTGTGAGGAAGAAATACTGTTTGCAGCAGCATGACACTTGTTACATAAAGGCATTCTTCTTCGGATAGCTGTGGAAAAAGTGTTAGGCCGCAAGAGGATCTTGATCCGGCATGGTTTGTGATTGCCTAGCCAACACAGCAGCGCATTATCATTATCACTGACCGAGCCTGATTCACTGAAACCTTGATTTCAATCAATTTGTAAAGAGATGGAATAACCACCGTAGGAGAGTCTGCCGTCTACCAGAAATAACAACCCCCAGTGTTCTGCCTTGTTACGTTTACACACACAGATCAATAGGCAGTTGTTTTGGGATGCTGGTCTTCAAGTTGTAGCACAGCTTGATCACAGTTTTGCTTTACAGCATGTCTTGGTCAATAGTATGCTTCCATAGTGTACCCTGAGTGGATTAGCGAACAGAATAGGTTCTAACTGATGGTGAAAACAGCTAGTGCACACTCTCCGCTCTCTGCCTAGTTTGTTTTATTTAGAGCAGTTTCTGCTGTCTACATACACCTGCGGCAAGGCTATTGATCCGCAGACACCCCTCAGGTTCACATTTAAGACTCAAGGACTCTGCTTAAGAACATTGAAGGCTCAACATTGGGGTGAGGAAGGAAGAGGGAAGAAACCAAAAAACAACAACATAAGAGTTAAGTGGAACTCCCGACCAATGTATCTGCTCCTGAATATGAAAGCTCAATTGATAGAAATGGCTATATATTAGGGGGAGGTTTGTAGAGGCAGAAATCAGAGGACGCGCTCATTGTAATGCATGGAATGGAATGAGGAATGGTATCAATCAGGTGTGTTCACCGCTGGACTGGCCATACAATCTGGCCAATCTCAATCAGGTGGGCCGCGCTAGTTTTGGGCCGGTCGGGCTGGCCGACCCCCCCCCCCCCCCCCCCCCCCCCAAAAAAAACTAGTGCGGCCGACCCCTAACTAGCGCGGCCCAAAATAGCGCGGCATCAACTAGCGCTGAATCAAGCGGCGGCCCCCGTTTATATACTTTATACTAACACATGGGCTGGCCCAATCACATGCTTAGGCCTTGCTGTCCATCGGCCCCCTCCCCCACTCTGATCCCTCGGCCGACAACCCAAGTGCAGTGTCATGTTCGTAGATAAGATAGTGAAAGGGGGTGCCCAGAAAATTAGGGAGAAAAAAAGTAAGAAGCTAGCAGAGGATGCCTCAAAATGTCAGAAACTGACAGATATGTTCTCTGGATCGACTGTGGGGGCTAGGCCTACTACAGATACAGCAGCCATGTCTCATCACCGTGGAGTACGTCAACAGTGAGTGAGTACACTGGTTCAGACTTGCATTGGTATACTTGCTGTCCATGTCACTTACTCCGCTCTATAGTTTTTTTTTTACAAATGGTATATTCAACAGACTGCCAGCATGTTGATCGGCGGTGTCGGACCGATTGTGTTGGGCCGGTCTGAGCCACATGGCAGGGCCTAATTTTTGTCCCAGTCCAGCCCTGGGTGTGTTGGATAGTATTCCTCCTCATTCCATTCCATGCATTACAAGGAGCACGTCCTCCGATTTCTACCTCCACCTCCTGAATTTGGCCTAATTGCTCGAGCAAGGGCCTGCTGTATATTTGATTGACTAGCTAACGACTAGCTTACGGTCCCATTGGATCTTTTTCCAATGGGAAGTCCATGGGACCATCCCATAAAGGATAAGTAGGTCATCTTACACACACACACTGTCCAGTGCAGCATCACTTACATTCTTTACTCTGCTCGGAAAGCAAATTCATCCAAAAGTCACCTACTGTATATTAATGTGGACATTTCCCATAATCTCCCAATAGAGTGGTTTATCTCTCTCTCTCTCTCTCTCCCCTGCCCTCTCCATCTCCTCGCCCTCCCTCACCTGGGGTAATTGCTCTGTGAGCTCCGTGGTACCTTCCGAGTGCCACTGGGCACCTCTCTCTGGCTCTCATAGTCTGGGCATGGTGACACCAATCTTGGAAAGGCCGTGACACCATTTTGTGTAACTGGCCCTTGTGATGGAAATAGCATAATTGTTCTAATTAGGTAGAGCAGCTCGGGGTGGCCTGGCTGTGACCCACCCCAGCCCAAGTCCATATGGTGGGGAACAGATAATGAGACAGTTAATGTGCTGTGTCCATCAGTAAAAGATACTCAATGAACACCCCGGCAATGAGTGGAGGGAGCTTCTTTTTTTCCTTCCTATTCCCTTCTTTGTAGTGATGAGAAACGTCAAATGAGAATTTGCCGGAAAATGATAGGAAGGAAAGTTTGGATTGTAGTCTTTCTCTGAGCTCATTCTTACTGTTCTCTCTCTCTCTGAAAAATGGCGTTTTCTCACATTTTCTCATTCACAGACTCACACACATGCAGACACACAGAGACTCTTGCAGATGCTCGCGCACACACACACACACACACACACACACACACACACACATACTGACACACTGACTGTGTAGTCGTAGTAGTAGTAGGATACAACTTTACATACCTCATGGAGAAATTCATTTTGCAACAAATCATAAAACGGACAATGACACCACAACACACACACACACACACACACACACACACACACACACACACGCAATATATATATGGTTGCGTTGGTCACTCTGGCAGGTACAGCATGCCCAAGCTGATCCCACAAGTGTTCAATTGGGTTGAGGTCTGGACTCACGACAGGCCATTCCATCCTCTCCACTCCCAAATTCTGGAGGTACCAGCTTCCACTTGCCCTATTGCACAGGCCTTATCCTGAAGCAAAGTAGAGAACGCATGTCCGAGGAGTTCACTTCTAGCCATTGAGGACAATTTCTCAGTTGCCTTTGATTTTTGAAAAGTCCATTTATTGTGCTACAATAAGCCACTTTGTCATTTTTAGGAAGTCAAAACATACACATTAAAAAGAGGGTACCAGCGTAATAAAGAGGCACACTGATGAGATATTTGGATTTGTATGAAGTATGTAAGGTTTTTTAGACATATTATTTTAATTATTAAGCCTAACCCAGTCTTACCATATTTTGTATTTACATAAACATGTTCTACTGTAAATGTTCTATTTAATCTCTTATTTTGTCCTCCTTTCTTCACTCAGCTTCCATCATGCAGCAAGTGTCACTTTTCTGCATTGCGGCCTTCTCAGGTTTATGAATATGAGATGTATTGCCATTTCAAATGAAAGTAATACAAATGTTATGGCCAGTAATTGGAAGCTGTTTCTCTATTATGGGGGCCCTCTGTATGTGTGTGTGTGTGTGTGTGTGTGTGTGTGTGTGTGTGTGTGTGTGTGTGTGTGTGTGTGTGTGTGCGTGCGTGCGTGCGTGCGTGCGTGCGTGCGTGCGTGCGTACGTGCGTGCGTGCGTGTGTGTGTGTGCGTGCGTACGTACGTGTGTGTGTGTGTGTGTGTGTGTGTGTGTGTGTGTGTGATGATGATAATAAACCTTGCTTTCTGCCCCAGGGAGCAGGCACTGACCAAGATTCAGATTAGGACCTAATAGCTTTGAGGCCTGGGGCTAAATTGAAATGTAAAACCCCAAGCCAAACATCATTTAACACTGTATCGCTTCCCAGTTGATGCAGCTTTACGAGGGGGAAATTGGAGACGTTACGTTATTGAACTGTAATTTGCATTGTTCTTGAGATACACACAAGTCAGCAGTACTCTCAAGCAGAACTCAGGTGCTGTTGTCAATAGAGTACTATGAGCATCTGTTCAGGTGGAGTCATATTGACAGCCATTAACAGTCATGAACCTAAAGTCCATTGTAGGCAAAAGACAGAAGATAACACAACCAGCAGTGAATCATCGCCACTTATTTTTCAAACAAATAAAAGACAAATTAAAGCCAAGATTTCTTGCTGCAGAACTAGACTGAAGGCTGCTAAGTCAAATAATGTGCATTTATTATTTTAATAAGTATATTTCGTAATTATCATTCAGTATCTGTTAACTTCAACAAATCAAGATCAACACTATAACATTTTGAACCCTTTAAAAAAAAACATATTATCACATGCATGGACCGAATCCATGCATGGACAGACGCCAAAGTTGTACAGAGCATAAGAAAAACATGTTTTTGAGACATTAAACAAAGAGAAAATCAATTGTCTTTTAAATCCTGTGAGATGCAAAAGGTCATGGATCGTCTTTCTCTCTGCAGCTCTCTCAGCTTCGTTTTATTGAATACATCTGTGGTCTTCTTGATGTGCTACTGCCTGACACACTGATACCACACTGGCATTGACCTTGACCAATTCAATGCTCGGTCCAACAGTAGCGAGGGAGTGCAGAAAGAGAGGCGGAGAAAGTTGGTTAAAATCCTGCAGGACCAAAAGGTCCTTCACAATTTTGCAATGGGCATTGTCTTCAATAGGTTTTCTGCACATTGACTACTGTATGAATCCATTAATTCAATGTAACCGTTGCGGTGTTTATCATTGGAAGTCGATGCTTTATGTTGCTACAGTATGTTGGTTGTTTTTCTGCAGCAAGTTCACTGACTTTTGAGTTGTATTTCTATGGGTCAAGGGTACGGTCTTGTGTACGTTTTGTAAAGTTGTCATAGTAGAGCAGAGAGGGTTAACTACTTCTAGTGTGCAGTTGAGTGCTTGGTTTGCTAAAATATGCTATAAGATTGGCTGGAAAAGTAGACACACACACACACACACACACACACACACACACACACACACTCACACACACATTGAATGTAATCTGATCTCCACGTTTTGGGTAATGTAATTCAGTTTTTCTAGTCCATCCCTGAATGCCTGTGAGTACCAATAACAGATATGTGACAGGGTCTGGTTTAAATGTCCTCAAGTCCTTATAGTGATTTTTTACCCGATTATGAAAATGTAAGCTTTCAAATGATGTGTCATACATTGAAATCTGAAAATAGTTGAAGAAGGGTATGCTTATTTGAATGTTGGTCCACCTCAAACGAACGCGCTCGGAATCAAAACACAGGCAAAACAGCTGCTAATAGCCAGTGCTAAAAAGGAACATCGCTATGAACATCTAACTACATGTTTAGCACATCACAACTTGTTAATAGAACATCAACATGCTAAAAACACATAACTTCACATAATTAGATGATCACACAGTCCTTTGCAGTTGCTTTTGAACACGTCCTAAAGCGAAAGTTTGTTTACAAGCCATGTGTCACCTACCAGTAGCCTACAGCAGATGAGACAGTGAATCCAATTCACAAATTATAAATATTTAGCTAGTGATCCCAAAACTGCTGTCGTCATATCGAGTGGGCTCTTCAACACTTCTCAACACAACTTTCATAATATATTTTAAAAAAAACATATCTAAAAAAAGTGTTTGCATGTATGCGCGACTTGAAGATTGCCGACATGTGGCCTTTTTTAACAGACCGTGTCACATATGTTATGCACATAGAGAACAATATAGAATTGTCCAAAGGATGGGATAGAGAGGGAGAGGGGGAGAGAGAGGGAGGTATACCGGTATATATATATATATATGATTATACGTTGATGAAAGGTAGAGGAGGTGCAGAGAGAAAGAGAGGAGTAAAGAGAATGAATGGGGCTCTATGGCCATATTGACAAAGCAAAATGTGTCTATCAAGTACCTACCAACACTAAATATGTTACTTAAAACTGTCTGGGATAGAGCAGAGAGAGTACCGAGAAATGGCACTCAATAGAAAGAGTGTGATATGTACAGTATAACCTATCACAAAGAGTAGTACTTTACTTGGGTTAAAGTACATTGGTGTGGCATTGTAAGTTAATCATTGTGTTTGAAGTTGCACAAACAAACACATCTAATGCTTTTTTATTTCAGCCGAGAGCCCTCCTCAAATTACTATGACCTCAATAAACAATCAAGACTTTTGAAATACAAAAGCATTTCTGCATCTCTGATGTTGATCTAGAAGTTTTAATCCAATTTGTGTGTTTGTCTGTACTTCTCTTTGTTTAATGTGGAGGGGCGGGCGTGTGAGAAGAGACCAGGGGATGGAGGGGAGCCCACCCCACTGTTCTCTTCTCCGGTCTCGCATGGGGCCTCTAACTAGCTCAGAGAATACTGTGGTAATACTCACAGGTATGGCAATTACACTCCTATCATTTGCTCAAGATTACGTTTCCCTTTCATGTTGTTCCTAAACAACAATGAATTCACATTTCTATCCCTGAGGTACCTACTCTCCTATTGTTAATTACAGAGGCTATTATCATCTGCTACTAAACCATGCTTCCACACATGTGTGTGCACAAACACACACACACACACACACACACACACACACACACACACACACACCACCACCACTATCCTCTCCCCCCCCCCCCCCCACACACACACCACACCTTTCCCCCCAAGAGCCTGATTGGATTAAAAATACGTAAATAGTTTACTTTATGACCATTCTATGAATATGTAGAATGTTGACTTAAGAAAGCAATAGCAAGCTAAATCATGTACAGTATATGTTACGGTACATGTGGGAATACGGTACATGTGGGAAAACTAGGGTTAGGGTTAGGTGCTAGGGTGCTAGGGTTAAGGTTAGGGTTAGGGTTAGGGGTAGGGTTAGGGTTAGGGTTAAGGTTAGGGTTAGGGTTAGACATGCCAGCATGTACCAAGTCACTCTAGCACCTAACCCTAGTTTTCCCACATGTACCGTATTTCCACATGTACCGTAACATATATACATATTTAGATACACTATAGTAAATAGCTAGTGTTATAATACCTAACCCTAATCCTGCAGGGATCTCTCTCTGCAGTGCCTAACCACACAGTCATGGGGCCTCAAATTGGACCCCATCTGCTACCATTCGAAAATGTCTGCTGGAAGTTGCAAATAACTAGGATATGGACTTGAAAAGGCTATTCACAGAAATACAATTTAAGAGTGAACTATCCCTTTAACCTAACCCTAACCACTTAGTACATAAATAAGTCTATACATACATATGTTAATGTGTACAGATGTAAAGTGTGTTGCCACTCAACACTATCCTGTCTCAGTACTTATAGATACGATATCATCACCTTCTTAAAATAATGGCTTAAGTCATATTTTCACGTTTTCAAGCGAAAAACAGAATAAACCAAAATGAATGAACCAAAGAATGTATGAACTAAATCTAGAATTGAATGATATTTAGGCAAAAACATAATTTTCCTCAAAAGTGACTGAAGTGATTATTTTAAGAAGGTGACGATATATTGCCTCTATTATTGTCTGCTGTGTACATTGAAGTGTGTCGAGCCTGTCAGAGACATGAGACTGTTCTCGGAAATGTATAAAATACAACATTATTATTATTCAGCCAAGATGATTGTGGCACAATCATCCATTAAATAAGTATGGTGTTTAAGAATGTTATTTTCCGCAGGTCTTTCAGGTGTGGCTTTGTATTCATAGCGGCATCCCTGCACCAAAAATCTCAATCAAAGGTGCTCCGGAGTTTATCATAAATTATCATGAAAAGGGTTCCCACTCAGTAGATGCTTAATTACAATCTCATTTGAATACGTTTGCATATTAATGAGATTGGAATGAAAATGGTTTGTGGGGTTTTCTGACGGCAGACTGGTAACCCATGGTGATAATAGCGGTGCTTTAAAATATATGTGATCTTATTATCAGCGGAGGCTTAGCCGCATCATAACCACACACACACACACACACACATGCGCGCACGCACACACACGCGCGCACACAGACACACACACTCACACACACATACACACTCACACTCACACACAAGACATACATACACACACACACACACACACACACACACATACACACTCAGGGGTGTAATAATATAATTAATCGACAAGTGCCTCTGACATTCATAAGCTATAACCAATTTAAAGACTTCATTAGTGTCAACTTCGGCCCTGTGTTTGGGCGCATCGTGAATCTGCGCTGGGTGATATTTTTCCTAGTTGGCAGTTAAAGTTTGACTTAAAATAAAGTTGTTCTACTGTAAAGTTTTTACAGTGAGGAATTTGTTGTGTCACAGTGTGACTTTAATATTGTACATGGCATAGGTTTTCGTGATTTCTACAATTCTTCAATGGTTAATGCTAGATCACACAGGGTCAAGGTATAGAGCCGTAGCAGTAAGCATGTAATTGCTTGTCACCCAGACCACTCAGCATGCACAAGAATATTGTATATTGTAGAACTTCTCTGAAATATGCTAATCTGTTTTGGCCTTTTCGTCCTGCCTACGGTCAAATTGACTCACGTTGAAATTGTATAAATCACTACGTTGACGTGGTTTTCTACGTACGACACGGATAAGATCAAATTTGATCCAAAGTACTTTCTATAAATGAGGCTCCAGGACTCATTGCTGGCCACTTCAGAACTCTCCAGCGCTTTGTCTTAAACTATTTCTCTTTGCTTCTTGAAGTATGCATTGGGTCATTGTCCTGCTGGAAGACCAATGACCTCTGACGGAGACCCAGCTTTCTGACCCTGGGCTCTACATTGCTCCCCCAAATTATTTGGTAGTCTTCCGATTTCATGATGCCATGCACACAGTCAAGGCATCCGGTGCCAGAAGCAACAAAGCTACCCCAAGACATCTGTCAACCTCCAACATGTTTGACTATAGGGACCATGTTCTTGTCTTTGAAGGCCTCGTTTCATTTTCTTTAAACACTACAATGATGTGCTTTACCAAAAAGCTCTATTTTGGTCTCATCTGTCCACAGAATGTTCTCCCAGAATGCTTTTGGCTGTCTGTCCTAATTCTAATTTAAAGAAGCCCCAAGCAGCATCGGCCAAACACTCTCAGTTCAGCCCAGCAGCTGTGCCTCGGAGTTACGCCTGAGCCCTCTCAGCCAACAGGTGTAGAGTTTTGCTTCCCAATACAAGTAAAGCTGCCACACGGTGAGAAACTAGTCCTAAGGCTACAGCCTCCAGGCTGGGGGATTCCATAAGTATTCGGAGAGAACTCTAAGTTGAACAACCTTCTGGTCCCAAGGTTCCAACACATTCTCTTCCAAGTGGAACTACCCATTGAGATGTCTTCGACATCTCCTTTTATACTCTTCCCCCGACCTGGACTCATAGCTATAGCCAGAGCTTCTCCTCAACTCACTGCACTCTCTCTCTTAGACCCATACATGGGCCTTCCTCTTTCATATCTCGTTTTTACGGAAAGGCAATCCTCAGCTGACCCCAGCTGCATCACTGTCCTCACATAACCTCTGTTCTTAAGGCCTAGTTCTCTGTACTGTCCTTAAGTTTTGGTTACATTTCAACATCAAAACAACATTTGACACATACAGTATTCACATAAGTAGAGAATACATGTCTCACATTACTCATTACAACATGAATCATTCTTGGATACATTCTTTTTCGAATTATGTTGATCCTTTGGTTGCATAGTTACGTCGTACTGGTTACATCACACCTCCTTATGAAACAACTCAGTATAGGGGTTACATTTTGATTAGATGAATAACATGTTTTAGATTATACAGATTTTTTATAAAGCCATTCTGTAGTTACAGTGTATAGCAAATCTGTGGTTACATTACCATTAACGGTGGATGCATTAGTCACACAGTATACACTTGCATGGTTCTGGACACAGACCAAACTTGCTTGAGTTGCTGCTGATCTCCTCGGCACTCTGTGAGTTTAGAATGATAAGGTTCTATCTCCGTTTAGAATGATAAGGTTCTATCTCCGTTTAGAATGATAAGGTTCTATCTCCGTTTAGAATGATAAGGTTCTATCTCCGTTTAGAATGATAAGGTTCTATCTCCGTTTAGAATGATAAGGTTCTATCTCCGTTTAGGGTAGTTCAGAGATATTGAGCGTTAAAGTTTTTACATTCCATTATGTTTTGTGAGATGGAACCTTTGTATTTTATGAATTACTAACTCAAAAATGTCCAAATGTTAAGAATAACACCACACAGGCATTAATAAACACCTAATGGATCAGATTATGTAAAATAAATAAAAAATAAATAAAAAATGGAGATAGAACCATATAATTCTAACGTCACGACTCGGCAGTGGCAGGCCCATGTCATTGATCATACGGTAACAGGTCGATGTCGAAGCCCAACTCAAGGCTCAACTCTGGTACGGGGTCCTCCGTGGTGGCTGGTATCAGGATGGTGTACTGCGGTTGTGGCGGTGGTGACGGTGGTGGCTGTACACTGCTCCTTCTTGGTGCGGTGGCTGCACGATACTCCACCCCCCGACTGGATGCGATCTGGGCCTACAACACTCCACCCCTGGTGATACTGGCCCAGTTAGGCAGGGAAGTAGCCTGTGTCTCGGTATCCGGTCCCACAATGCAATTGTGACAATTCTCGTCATCTGTAACTGTAACTGCAGACTGAGGATCCGTCTACTCCGATTGGCCTGTGGACTCGGTAATTGGTACTACCTTGGTAATACCAACTACACACAAAAGGATCTAAACAAACGGCAGATAACCTGTGCAATAGGATGGCATGATCAACAATATCGATTCTTATCCAGAAATATCACGATGTAATTTATAACCGGGGAAGCAGTTAACACCTAAAAACTGACTGGTTTCCATTTATCACCCCCTTTATGACGAGGGAGTACATTGGCTGCCTCCCACACTTTGGGAATGGTACAGGAAAGAATTGTCATGTTACAAATATGAGCCAGAGGTTCAACTATTAATAGGCCAGAGAGCTGCAGGAGATACAGATCAAGCATGTCGACCACTGTAGACATGTTAACATCAATCTAACACAACTCATCACTTCCTTGGTAGAGACACAACAGATGGAGAATATAGAGACGTCGTTGACCAGAGGGGCAACTATTAGACTATCAGTCTTAACAGGATTCCTAGCCAGGTTATCAGTCTGATCAGAGATATTCACATACTTTTTTTTTTTTGCTTTATTAAATAGCCTGCAGAGATGTTGGATAAAGCTTGGATAGAGGAAGAGGAACGACTGTGTTTCAGTGATTCAACTGCTTTCAAAACGTAGTTGAATCACCACTCACATCAGAATGTGTTTAAATAGTAACTTGATTTTTCCCTTCTTAATCATGGCAGTACATCTATTTCTGAGCTGTCTAAAAGGATAGCCAATCAGTAGCTAAATCGGTAGATCTAACCTTAGCCCAGGCTAGGTTTCTGTCCTTGATTAATTGAGAGAGCTCAAGACAGTACTAGGGATTAAGGCTCTATCCTTAATTCTCAACCTTTTAACTGGAGCATGCTCATCTGCCACAGAGACATAGAGGAAAAATAGTTGAGTGCTAGAATATAGGAAATACTGGGTAGATCACACTTATACAGTTCATGTAGAAAGACCTTGTGCATCAAAATCCTT
>NC_137692.1:15250306-15267806 GCF_963989245.1 Nansenia antarctica | reverse complement strand
AGTAGGTGTCCATGGCGCGGGCACACGTGTTGAAGACATTTAATTTTAGACTTCACATGGCTGGAGCCGACAAATCAGTCTACAGCTTGTGTTAAGGTGTGGTGTCTGTGGTGATTCTATGGTGTTCGGGTTGTGATGATAGATGGTGGTGATTTAATGTGAAAAAAAGAAACATTTTGGGGATGAATGCGTGACCCTGGAGTGTTTGCATTTGCATGCGTGTGTGTGTGCGTTAGCCCGACATGGTGGCTTGAACGCCGCTGTCCTTGTCAGCACACCTGCTGTCCCCTCCCCTATCTCCTCCTCTTCCTTTCTCTCCCCTCCTCCTGACACTTCATCAATCGCCTACTGTCAGAGCTGGCATGAAGGGGACCAGCAGAGCACAGCAGAGACGGTACCCACAGGAGAGGGAGAAAAGGCCACACACACACACACACACACACACACACACACACACACACAAACAAACACACACACACAAACACACACACTCTCACACACACACAAACACACTTACACACAAACACACTCTCTCACACACACACACACACACACAAACACACTCTCACACACACACACACACACACACACAAACACACTCTCACACACACACACACACACACACACACACAAAGAAACACAAAGACACCCACTTCCCCGTCTGGTACGGGAACTGCACTGCCCAAAACTGCAAACCGCGTAGCACTGCAAAGGGTAGTAGTGCGGATAGCCGAGAAGATCAGCGGTCGTGTGCTTTCCCTCCATTTGTTTATTATTGATACATATTATATTATCGATTTTGTATTCTGCTGCAATGTCGAATGAAGCTGAACCCAATAATTTTACTCTGCGTACCCGTACATTGATGTCATAAAAGCAATTCTGATTCTGATTTTGATTCTGATTCGTAGCTTATTCTACAACGCACACGTTTTTCCACCCGTTCCATTTCAACTATGTCACTCTTCTCCTTTCTCATTCTCCCCCTCTACACTTCCCTTTCTTCCTCTCCCCTCCTCATCCCTCTCTCCCTCTCTTATTATCCTAATTAGATCCAGCAGATTAACTTTCCCTTGTCTGTGGGGGAGGAGAGAGGGGCCATGATGCAATAAGACTCATTTGCATAGCCAAAGTTAATTGCGGGAGAGGAGCAGGTGTACAGTAATAATAATCATCACACATGACACTCACCTGTGACCACGAGCATGTGCGTGTCTGCGCGTGCAAAAACATACTGTAGACACACACACACACACACACACGCACGCACACACACGAACACACACACCTCTGATCCAGGTGAAATTAAATGAAAAATGTGTATAAATACAATACACACACGCTACTCTTACTCTCTCTCTGACTCTGTCGTAACTATTCCATCCACAGACACCTAACAACACCTCACGTCGGTGAGAGCCTCACCGATACCTAACCAAATTGACTTGACTTTACTTACTCTTCTAGCTTTCAGAACTCCTCAACTCGTCAATAAGTATCCCTATGTTTCGACGGTTCTAATTGCTGTTGCTAATTCTGTACCTGTCCTTTCTCTGTGTTCTCCTCCTTCTGGTGTGAGGATCACACCTCTCCACCTCCAGGCAAGGTGGTGGCTAGGTAGGTGTCACTCGGGAGTGTGAGGTAGATTTTCACTGGGCATAATTAGCATGGTTGGAATCAGCAGAACTTCAAAGCTGTAAATAGATGCACACATACATACATACACAGGTACAGTACACATACTGTAGACAATGTGCACACTGGCCAATCACCATCGAGTGCGGAGCGTTTCACATTGGTTACTAAAGATGAGAAATGAATAAACCTATCTCCAAACAGTATTCGACTATGATCGAGGATGTAGTGGGTTGCAAACAGTACTCATGCATATAAATGGCATTACATATATTTTTTAAGTACGGTAGTCAGCATTACACTACATTATTGTCATTTAAAGCGTAAATGAGAGGTGGTGGTCTGTGCATTTATGTCAACAGAACTTGGTGTACAGACACTGCTAGCATTGAGAGTCATTGCTCTACCAATCTGGAACATATGATGATCAAGTGTATCGTTTTACCTGCCCAGAGAGTTCTCTGTTATTATCATCACTGCAGCCTACATACCTACACATGCTAATGCTAAGCTAGCAATGAAAGAACTGCATGTTGCCATTAGCAACCAACAAACTGCACACCCTGAAGGTGGCTTCATTATTGCGGGGGGTTTCAATCATTCTGATCTGAGGACTGTATTCCCAAAATTCCACCAGCATGTCTGCTGCCCTACCAGAGGTGACAAAACTCTAGATTGTAGTGCCGGAGGAAAAAGGAAAGACGTAGGCAACGTAATGATAACTGTTTAATCAAAACAACAACTTGTACTCTCAGTACAGGACCAGAAAATGGTTACCAAAACTCGTGTATCTAAACAGGAAGGTGCAACGTTAATAATCCTCCCCTCTGCCCCTAGTGCCAGAACTGGTTCCCTCCCACTACACAACCAACAGTAAGAGGAGAACATGAACCCATAATGTAGTCACTACACCAGCCCCCCCAGTGTTCACCTCAATATTGGAAATCCTCACGGCGAGGAGGGCGTATGGCCCGGCCCCTACGATCGTAGGTAAAGTCAGGAGGTGCGGGAGGAGGTGTGACATCGCCCATCACGTCCTCCTGCAGGGAAGGACGGGGGGCAGCGACGACCGGGGGCTCGCGAGCTGCGGGGGGTTGTCGGGGTCGGAGGGGGGAATGGCCAGGGCGCGGCAGGGGAGGTAGGACTGGAGGCCGGCCTCTGCGCGGTGGCAGGGCCAAGTCCAGGGGCAGTTCAAGGTCCAAGTGGGCCGGTTTGAGGCGATCAACGGACACACACTCAGGCCTACCCCCCATGTCAACCATGAAGTTCTTGGCTCCGGCCTCGATGACACGGAAAGGCCCGTCATAAGGAGGACGTAGTGGAGTCCTGTGGCCATCATGACGAATGAAAACGAACCTCGCTGAGTGCAGCTCCGGGGGCACCCTCGAAGTAGGGACACCATGCTGCGTAGTCGGGACCGGGACGAAGGTCCTGGCGCTGTCCAGCAGGGAGGCGCGCTGAGCGGCGGCGGACCAGGGCTCCGTTGACTTGGGAATGAAGTCACCGGGGACCCGCAGCGGCTGTCCAAACACCAGCTCAGCGGACGACGACTGGAGGTCCTCCTTAGGCGCTGTCCTGAGCCCCAGCATGACCCACGGCAGCTTGTCAAGCCAGTCGCTGTCCGTGAGGCTGGCTCGAAGGGCGGCCTTCATGGATCGATGGAAACGCTCACAGAGCCCGTTCGCCTGCGGGTGATAGGCGGTTGTGCGGTGGAGCTTGACCCCCAGATTCTCCGCCACCGCTGCCCACAGCTCTGAAGTAAACTGTGAGCCACGGTCAGAGGAGAGATCAGCAGGGGTGCCGTAGCGGGAGACCCACACCGCGATGAACGCCCGGGCCAGGTCGGGGGCTGTCGTTGAGGAGAGCGGAACTGCCTCCGGCCAGCGAGTCGTCCTGTCCACCATGGTAAAGAGATAGGTGTATCCGTGCGAGGGGGGCAGCGGCCCTACCAGGTCCACGTTTACATGATCGAACCTCCGCTCAGGCACAGAGAACTGCTCCAGGGGGGCCTTGACGTGTCGATGCACCTTGGCGCGCTGGCAGGCGATGCACGTGTCAACCCAGGCCCTCACATCCCTCTTGAGCCCATGCCAGACGAATTTCTCTGACACCAGCCGTGAGGACGGTTTCCTACCAGGGTGAGACAAGCCGTGTATCGCCTCGAAGGCGGGGCGCCTCCAGTTGGCGGGGACCACCGGTCGTGGCTGACCCATGGAGACGTCGCACAGGAGCGTGGCCCCTGCGTCACCGAAAACCACCTCTTCTAGGCGCAGTCCTGTGTCCGACAACTTGAGAGCCTGGACGGCGGGGTCGGCGGCCTGGTCTGCAGCCATGCGCGCGTAGTCCAAACCCAGTTGGACCGCACCAACCACCGCCCTGGAGAGACAATCCGCGACCTGGTTGGACTTCCCAGCAACGTGCTGGATGTCTGTGGTGAACTCGGATATGTAGGCGAGCTGGCGCTGTTGGCGGTCGGACCACGGCTCCGCCACCTTGGACATGGCGTGCGTGAGTGGCTTGTGGTCCACGTAGGCCGTAAACTCGCGGCCCTCCAGTAAAAAACGGAAGTGTCTGACAGCAAGCCACAGCCCGAGGAGCTCCCTGTCGAATGTGCTGTACCTTTGCTCTCTGGGAGACAGCTGGCGGCTGAAGAATGCAAGAGGCTGCCAGGCGTCCCCAACCCACTGTTCGTACACCGCTCCCACAGCAAAGTCAGAGGCGTCCGTGGTGAGAGCAGTGGGTGCCGAGGGCGAGGGGTGGGCCAACATGGCAGCGCGGGCCAGGGCCGCCTTGGTGTCCTGAAAGGCTTTGACACGCTCCGCCGTCCAGTCCACCGGCTGCTTCAGAGTCTTGCCCTTCTGGGCATCGTACAGAGGCCGCAGGATGTGAGCGATGTGGTGGAGGAAGCGATAGTAGAAGGTTACCATCCCGATGAACCCCTTGAGCTCGCTGATTGTGCTGGGGCGCGGGAAAGCAGCGACAGCTTCGACCTTCGAGGGGAGGGGGGTCACCCCCTCTGCGGAGACCCGGTGCCCGAGAAAGTCGATGGCGTTCCGTCCGAACTCACACTTCGCCGGATTGACAATCAGCCCATGTTGGCTGAGCCGTGTGAAAAGGGCCCGGAGGTGGGACAGGTGCTCCTCCTCCGTGGTGCTTGCGACGAGGATGTCATCCAAGTAGACGAAGAGGAATGGTAGGTCCCGGAGCACCGAGTGCATGAGGCGTTGGAAGGTCTGCGCCGCGTTCTTCAGGCCGAACGGCATCCGCAGAAACTCGAAGAGCCCAAATGGCGTGATTACGGCCGTCTTAGGGACGTCCTCGGGGTGCACCGGCACCTGATGGTACCCCCGTACCAGGTCCACTTTGGAGAAGAAGCGTTTGCCTGCCAGGTTCGCTGAAAAGTCCTGGACATGTGGGACCGGGTAGCGGTCAGGCTTGGACGCGTCGTTGAGGCGGCGGTAGTCCCCACATGGGCGCCACCCGCCGTCTGACTTAGGGACGATGTGCAGGGGAGACGCCCAGGGGCTGCTCGAGCGCCGAACGATGCCCACCTGCTCCATATGCGCAAACTCCGCCCTGGCGATGGCCAGCTTCTCCGGGTTGAGGCGCCTGGCCCTGGCGTGGAGGGGAGGCCCCTCGGTCTCGATGTGGTGCTCCACTCCGTGTTTCACCGTGGGCGCGGAGAAGGTGGGCTTGGTAAGGTCGGGGAATTCGGCGAGCAGCCGAAGGTACTGGTCACTTTCGGCGAGCGTATTGGACCACCCGCTGTAGACCGCCTCCCCCTGCGTACAGGCGAATGAAGCGAAAGTCTGTGAGTTGACCAGGCGCCTGTTCCCCACGTCCACCAACAGGTTGTGGGCGCACAGAAAATCCGCACCAAGGAGGGGAAATGTGACAGCCGCTATGACAAAATCCCACGAAAAACATTGCCCTCCGAAGCACACGTCCACCGCCCTAGTGCCGTAAGAGCAGATAGGTGTGCCGTCCGCGCCTGCCAACTGCGGACCACGCTCCTCCTTCGCCATATCCGATCTCTCTGCCGGAATGATGCTCCACTGGGCACCTGTGTCACAAAGGAAACTGCGACCAGAGGCGGTGTCTTGTATGAAGAGCAGCCTGTTGGTGACGCCAGCGCTCAGGGCCACTACTGAGCGCCGGCCCCGCCGTTTCCCGTCGGTCCGAAGGTGCAGGGTGAGCGGCACCGTTTGGCCTTGGCGCCAAAAGTGGCGTGGTAGAAACAATGGCCCGCAGCGTTACCCTGCTGGCCAGAAGGTCTGGCGTCATCCTTCGCTCTCCTGCGACGGTCGGGTGGCGGGGCGGCCGCGGGAGCGAGCAGGTCGGGGGACCGTTGAGGCATGGCCAAGACGAACCGGTCCGCCTCCCTGGCCAGGGCGCGGGGCTCCATGATGGCGGTGTTGGCCAGCGCCATCCTAACTTGAGCTGGCAATGTGCGCATGAACAGCTCTGTGAAGAGGATCATGGGGTCTTCTGTACCGAGCAGGTTTAGCATCCTCTCCATGCTCGCAGAAGGCCTCTCGTCACCCAAGTCCGACATGGCAAATAGGCGACGCACCCTCTCCGCAGTGGACAGTTCAAATGTCTCTAGAAGCAGGGCCTTGAGGCGCTCATATTTGTTCGTCGTCGGGGGAGCAGACAAAAAACCTACCACTCGAGCCGCGGTGGAGCTGCCCAACATTGCCACAGCATGGTTGTACCGGTCGTCGTCGTCATCGATGTCACTTTTATTGAAATGTGCCTCTACAATAGCAAACCATGCAGCAGGCGTTGAGTCCCAGAATTCTGGTAGCTTGAGAGTGGGAGTGTGCGCACCACGCGTTACCCTGACAGGGGATGGTGATGGCTGCCGCTGGTTTGAACGTCTTCCTCGCCCGGACATTTTGCAGGATTGTAATGTTCGTCGCTGGTTTTCGTACACAATTACGTTAACAAAAATCCACGTCGGGTCACCAGTGTAGTGCCGGAGGAAAAAGGAAAGACGTAGGCAACGTAATGATAACTGTTTAATCAAAACAACAACTTGTACTCTCAGTACAGGACCAGAAAATGGTTACCAAAACTCGTGTATCTAAACAGGAAGGTGCAACGTTAATAATCCTCCCCTCTGCCCCTAGTGCCAGAACTGGTTCCCTCCCACTACACAACCAACAGTAAGAGGAGAACATGAACCCATAATGTAGTCACTACAAGATCATGTTTATACAAACATAGCTGAGGGCTGTAAAAGCCATCCTCCTCCCCCACCTGGGACAATCTGACCACATCTCATTGTCCCTACTCCCCAAGTACACACCACTCATTAAAACGTGTGAAACCGACAGTGAGGACAGTTAAAATATGGTCCAGAGGGAGTTGACTACACTGCAGCACCAGTTTCATACCAAGGACTGGGCCAATGCATGCTCAGAGCTCAGGCCAGTCGGGAGTCGGGACCACCACATGGACATTGATCTGTACACCTCTTCCGTTCTGGATTACACATCAACACATGTTGCCGACAGTGTCACCAACCTACAAACGGATAAGAACCTTCCCGATCCAGAAAGCCTTGGATGAACAGAGAGGTGCTGCTGGCCCTGACGGCGTTCCTAGCTGGGTGCTCAGGGTGGACGCTCCACAGCTGGCCGGGGTTTTCATGGACATTTCCAACCTGTCACTGGCCCAGGCAGTTGTCCCCACGTGCCGGAAAACTGGGGACTTGCATACACTCCCCCCATCTACATCAATGAGATGTAGGAGGAGGAGGTGGAGGAGGTGGAGCGTGTTCCCAGCTTCAAGTTCCTGGGTGTCCATGTCTCCGAGGGACCTCTCTTGGACCCTCAACTCCTCTTCCTTGGTCAAATATAGTACTTCCTGAGGAGATTGAAGAAAGCCCAGCTGTCTCCCCCAGGATACTGACCGACTTCTACCGCTGCACCATTGAGAGCATCCTCACCAACTGCATCACAGTGTGGTACGGCAACTGCACTGTGTCTGACCGGAAGGCCCTGCAACGGGTAGTGGAAACCACCCAGCGCATCAAACTCCCTACCATCGAGTCCCTCCAGGCAGTCCGGTGTCGGCGTAGGGCGGCAGGCATCATCAAGGACACCTCGCACCCCAGCCACGGTCTGTTTGATCCTCTACCATCTAAGAGACTCAGGAAGTACAGGATCCTCAGGTCCCTGTACCAGCAGGCTCCAGAACAGCTTCTATCACAGAGCTGTCACTCTGATAAACAATCCCCCCCCCCCACATGCGGTACAATAACTCTCAGTCCCCCCGTCCCCCCGGCCACTGTTGTCAATACAATTTAGCCTTTGTTTTGGTCTACTGCTGGTTGCACACACCCCTGGTCGATGTGAACATTGCACTAGTGCTGTTTATAAATACTACCGTTGCACATACCATCATTTTGCACATTGCACATACCTCCTTTGTTATAGCCACTATTTACACATCAGTACATACCATACTGTACATAGCTACCTTAACTGTACATACATGTAGCACATAACGGTATATACCTCTAACTACCGTACTTGCTATTCTGTACCTGTTACTATCACTGTCATGTTTTCTATCATGCTTTCTATCACTATTTGCACTTCTGGTTAGATGCTAAACTGCATTTTGTTGTCTGGTACTTGTATTCTGCTATGACAATAAAGTTGAATCTAGTCTAATCTAATCTGATTTGCATCCGCATTATTGGAAAGTGGTGCGACTAATTCAGAGATTTTCCAGGCTCCAGGTGTCTGTGCAATGGTGAGGTAGTCAGTTTTACCTAGACAGCGCCACACACTTTCAAATGTCCTTTGACACTGCAACCAGTACAGTAATTCATCCGCAAGCATTGTAAGAAAAATGGAATATACCTCCTCCGACGCTTTCTTCCCCCTTCTGTTGACCTACCAGTCATACCGAGGGAATAATCTGCCTGTGAAGAATCACACAAGCCTCAGATAAACAAGCTCTTCTTCTCCTTAATGCATTATTTATCTAGGAGGGAAAGCCGCTCCCCAGCATTGCTTGTGATGTCCTTTGTGTATTATTTATGATTTGTTCCATGTCACTCAGTGGCGTAGTTTACATATTAATATATATTTACAGGATCTGGGGTCTCTTTCATGGTCGCTAGCAGGTTAAGAGGTCGTAGGCGGTCGAAGGTGGGGTCGTTTTCCGAATGTATGATTGGTACACTCATATGGGCTTTCACACCGGCAAAGAACCGTGCCGGTTCGCGTTCGGGAAACCTCCGAACGTTGGCGCTGTCTGGCGAACGAGCCCTCGTTCATACCAGTGTATGAACCAGTGTATGAACGCGGGCTCGTTCGCCAGACAGCGCCAACGTTCGGAGGTTCCCAAACGCGAACGCGAACCGGCACGGTTCTTTGCCGGTGTGAAAGCCCTAACAGAGAGCCCTGACATAGGCTTGAGTATAGGTCAGGGGCAGGGCCGCTTTAAGGGGGGGCTAGCTGGGGCGGTGGCACAGGGCCTCGCGCTTTGGAGGGCCTCGCGTGAGGCAGGGTAAAAAAGTTTTTTTTTTTTACATTTTTTTTTTTTTTTGTACCCTGGCTGGCGAGGCCCTCCAAAGCGCCAAGCAAGGGACCATATTATTATTTTTGCCTTTAATACATTTCTAAATGTTCACACATGTGATAATCATAGTCAATCATACATCTAAAATCTAGCATACCTGTAGGACAGGGAGATTCTTAGCAACAGAAAAAAGTAATTTCCCCCTATGACACCTTACGTGAAACGTGAAAATAATTTTTGGGCGCGCGTTGACACTTGTTGTGCATAGTGACTGCTTAGTGCAACGGACAAAATGCAGAGGGAACGAGACCGAGGAAGAAAATGTTAATCGGGTGCTGAAAAAAGAAATACAAATAAAAGAAAGGAAGGCTTCAGGGCCTCGCTTAGAGGTTCGTTCGAAACATTTCTAAAAACAAGTGAGGCTCCCGTTAGCACCGAATAAGCTAACGTTACTGCTAGCACTAGCAATGCTAGTAGTAGCACGGCACAGCCCCCCCTGAGAGGCAAAGATGATGTCTCTGAGGTGGAGGAGGACAACTGCTACACCGGCAGCAGTGGGGCTGCCCAGCCCCAGGTGATGATGGTCAGGAGTGGCGAAGTAGAGGATACGGAGGCGGAAGATGGAGCTACTCAGAGCAGCAGCAGGGCTGAGAGTGATGGAACGCAAGACGAGCCTACGGTGTTAGATATGTCATGTATGATGATCCTGGTAAATTGGCCGGTACATGGACTCTACAGTTACAGAAGTGATCATTAGAAGAGGTCCCCCAAAGATGAAACCTGGATTTAGTTATCCTAAAAATAATGAGAACAGGAACTTTAGTGAAACTTTATTTCTCTGAAAACTACCAAATGGGGAAAAAATAGAAAGAAAGTGGCTTGTGTACTCTCAAAAACGGGACATGTCTTTTTGCTTTTGCTGTAAGCTTTTCAACATAAAGGATAGGCCTACATGGTGGTGAGTAACATCTCTATTCATGTCAATAATGGCTTGTGCGTATTTAATGTTGGGTATGATGACTGCTTTATCCTAAATCCTAATCCTTTACGAGTATAAAAGGTTTGAAATGAAACAAACATGGTTGTAAACTATCTAAATAAGTAGATATGCTATTGTCTATCAGCACAGCATGTGAGCGCATTTCTTGCAATATATCGGTGCGTGCGTGTCGCGCGGTTATAACAGTAGCCTACATCATCGTTCCAGAGTTATCTATCCCAGAGAACTCAGAAGGTTAAATATGGACATTTCTTGTCGGACCCCGTCTTCATCACAAAAGGCGTTCCCCAAGGCTCTGTCCTGGGACCCTTACTTTTCTTGCTGTATATTAACAACATCTGTGACAACTTCAGCTTCTGCAAATACCATCTATATGCAGATGATACCGTTATCTATTCTTGCGCTGCCTCTGCTGAGGAAGCCCTCTCCAACTTGCAGGCAGACTTCAATGCCCTTCAACATGCTTTGTTTGGACTTAAACTCTGCCTCAACTCCTCAAAGACAAAGGCAATGTCTTTCACCTCCGGGAGGAAAAAGGCCAGTGCCTTTTGTTCTCCAGTCACTACACTGGATGGCATCGCTATACAGCCCGTCGACCACTACAAATACTTAGGCATTTGGCTTGACTCTCACCTCAACTTCAAACATCATGTTGATCTTCTCGCCATAAAGCTTAAGCGTACAGTGGGCTTCCTGTATAGATTTAAATCTTGCTTTTCCTTGGCTTCCAGAAAACGTCTTGTCTCCGCCCTTTTCCTTTCACAATTGGATTATGGTGATACAGTATATAGGTTTGCTTCTCTGTCCACTTTATCCAAGCTAGACCCCCTGTATCATTCGGTTCTAAGATACATCACCAATAGTGCCTTCAGGACCCATCACTGTACACTGTATAGTCTGGTTGGATGGCCATCTCTTTCTGTCAGAAGGCTCCAACACTGGTACACTCTTGTGTTTAAAATCATCTCTGGCTTCTTACCGAATTATCTGGGCCTGAAGTTCATCCCTATACCGAGTGGCTCGGGTCTCAGGTCTCGTAGATTAAAGGATGTGGTCACCGCTCGCTGTACCTGCTTTGGTTAGACTTCTCAATGTTTTAATCACCTTGTAAATACCCCTACCATTGTTTGTCTATTGTATTGTTGCCACTGTCTTATGTCCTGTCTTGTTATCTGAACTGTTTTTTAAGCTACTATTTTGACCCTGTCTTGGCCAGGTCTCTCTTGTAAAAGAGGTTTTAATCTCAATGTGACTTCCTGGTAAAATAAAGGTAAAAAAAAAAAAGGCCTCGCAAATCTGACTTCGCACAGGGCCTCGCATATCTCCCAAGCGGCCCTGGTCAGGGGGATAGTATCGTCAGGATGGCAGAGTGGTTAAGGCGCTGTGTTCAAGTTGTAGTCTCCTTTTGGGCGGCTGTGGCGCAGGAGGTAGAGCCGACGTCTAATGATCGCAAGGATTGGCAGATCGGCAGTTCGAACCCCGGCTGGCCACATGTCGAGGTGTCCTTGGGCAAGACACTGAACCCCAAATTGCTCCCAAGGAGTGTGCCGGTGCCTTGCATGGTAGCTTGCTGCCATTGGTGTGTGAATGTGTGTGTGAATGGGTAAATGAGAGGCCGTTGTAAAGCGCTTTGGAATAAGGCGCTGTACCCGACGGCATGGACTGCATTCATCTTACTATGCAAACGTTTGAGTTTGCTTGACTAAACTACCATGAAAAAAAGTTGCTAGCTCATTGTATTACCCGAACCAAATCAATACTGCACTACTATTTTTTTCTTGTTCCTTCTACCTTGCATTTTCTCATATTAATGCTAGGCTTTTCTCTCTACCTATCTGTCTCTCTCTGGCTTTTTTACAGTGACAATAGATTTCCTGCCATCATTAAATTCAGGTCGGAGCCCTCGACTTTTATAGGGATTTTATTCAACCGTGAATTCACCAGGTAACTTTACTGAGAACACTGTGGGGAAGGCAGGTAGTACAAGGGCCAGGTTGGGAATTTTGTGACGTTAGAATTATAAGGTTCTATCTCCATTTTTGTCAAAATTGAGTTTTTTAGATTGATAATCTGATCCATTCGGTGTTTATTAATGCCTGTGTGGTGTTATTTTTTAAATGTTGACATTTTTGAGTTAGTACATTTTTGAGTTAGACATTTTTTATTAATCAAATACAAAGGTTCCATCTCACAAAACATAATGGAATGTAAAAACTTTGACGCTCAATATCTCTGAACTAACCGGAACGGAGATAGAACCTTATAATTCTAAGCTCACGATTTGGCAAGGACACCAGCCTAAAGTTGTGAGAAGTGCCACAGGATCTTCATCGATCCCAGAGAGCATTGGGGTTACCTTTGACCAGAGTTGGGAGAGCCCCCTTACTGGCCCTCTAACACCACTTTCTGAAGCCCATTTCTGGTACCCCCAAGGTTCAACCAAGGGGGTACTTACCGGTAGTTTCCAGACGAGTCAGCAGAGGGGTATAAGATGGTAGGCTGCTGGGTTGATAGCCAGTGAGGAGCGATTGACACGAGTGAAACAAAAAAAAACAACGACAACAGAACCTGTGCACTAATCTCTGTGAGGCTCCTTCCTGTTACGGCGAGGATAAACAGGAAGCGTCTGGTAAATTCCTTCCGAAACGTCTGATTGTTGACAGGCCTGACCTCGCCGGTCCTGCCATGTTTACCCATAACTCACAATTAACGCCCGACATTAGAGCGTCCCCACGAGGCCCGTCGGCTTTATTTCCCCCACTAACCGGGCCCGCGCCGGGCCTGGACCGAAGCCCAGTTCTCTGATTTACGGAGAGAAAGAGGGGGGCTGGGGGGGGGGGGATGGGAGGAGGGGGAATGGGGGGGCCAAGGGGTATAGAGCACACTATTGGGGTTTAGGGCTGTTATGGATATGACTGTGGTAATTACTCAGAGCTTGTTATTGCCCACACCGCCACACCTGCGCCCTCATTGCGCCAGCGGATATTAGAATATCTGAAAAGAAGCAACCAGGATGGGACCAACCCACAAACCACTGCAGCATAAAGGGTACAAGCTAGAGATAAACAACAATTCACCATTTTTCTTAATTAACTATTTTAAAACTTGAACAAAATTAAAACGGACAGTTTTTTTCCACATTGTTGTGTTTTCTCTTCAGGCATAGCGATGGGCAGTGCATCACCGGGTCCTTTTATTTATGAAATAAACAAGCACCTGTTCTCTTTCGTGTCAAACTCAATCTCATGGCTCGTTAGTGGGGGCCCATAGCCCAATAACCCAGCTTTAGCACTGCTTTGGGCCTAATTCCCATCTCTGCGCTGTCACTGAGTGTCATCGCCACAGTCATTCATGTTTTTATTCATTTCACAATTCATCATTTATTCATCGAAGGGCCAGATTGGCACAGCGAGAGAAGCTCAGGATGGAGTTATCTGGGATGCTAAGCAGACGTCATAATCCTTTTTTCAAGTACTGCTGACCAGTAAATGCATTTTGAGCTGTAAAGTTTACTTAACAAGATACTACGTTCTGTAGTATTCAAGGCTAATCTAAAATCGAAATCAAAAGCATTGGTTCTAAGACAAAATATTGTTCCCTCTTGATTGCTTGATACTGTGCCTGGGGGCGTACAGTATATGGCATCTGTAGAGCAGAACAGTACATCACGCAGATGTCATTCGTCAATACTTCTCGATAGTGTTGTTTGTGCTCGCGTGTACAAGGCCTGTTACCTGTGCTTACGTGTGTCGGTGTGAGGCCACCCACGCTTGATAGAAAGGAAGCAGCTGCCATTGTATCCCCCCTCTCCTCTCCTCCCCCCCCCCACTTTGGTAACAGAGCTGTCACCCATGCTCTTAACCAGATCTGAAGGCATTAACACCCTGGGCCAGGTCACTGCCGCAGGGGACCCGCCATGACAGCAGCGGTGCCCTCCACTACAGAGCAGCCAGGCTGGCAGGCAGGCTGGGGCAGCCCAGTGGGGGGAGAGAGAGACTGGCACAGGGGGGCTGGCATGGGCAGCATAGCGTTGGCAGCGACGCCCAAAGTCACTCTCCAGGACCTGGCCGCTGTCCAGTCAGCTGGAAGTCTGGGCCAACAAAACCAGTCAGGGAAAGAGAGAGGGAGAGAAACGAGGGGAACGAGGGATGCAGGGGAGGAGAGGAGAGAAACGAGGGGAACGAGGGATGCAGGGGAGGAGAGGAGCTCTCTCGTTTACTCCTCAGACTATTTCTGTCCTCGTGTCTTAATTGACAGAATAAATGCACCTGCCGCCCCACGGTGGTGTAGCGGTCTAAGCACTGGCCACTAGTGCAAGCTGCCCACCGGGGACTGGGTTCGAATCCCAGCTCGCCAGATCCGGATATGGCTGGGGCACACACGGGGAGCGGCATATTGGGCGGCCGCTCCCGAGGGCGGTATAGGAGTATTTCCGGACAAGGATCCGTCGCGCAACAGCGCCCCCGGGGTGCCGGAATAACAGGTGCTGGGCTCGAGGAGCCAGTCAGCTAGTCTGCCTGGCGGCCTCTTCTGGGACTGCCGGCCACGGGGTCGTGCGGCGGATCCTTCGCAATAGGCAGGGGATAATTGGATGCTAGGTTGGGTTCAATTGGCTACCAAATTGGGTGAAAAAGGGATGAAATCTGAAAAAACAAATGTAAAAAAATAAAAAATAAAAATGCACCTGCCATTGTGTGATATCGGAGAGATTAGTTTTGGCTCTTGATGGAGAAGGTGGTGTCAGAGGGGGAAGGGTTTAAGGGGTGGACCGAGGAGATGTTAGCAGCACGGGGCGGCACATCTTTTTTGAACGAGGTGCTAAAGTTGAGTAGCCTATCGGGGAGAAATGTGTGGACAGATTTGACCAAGTCATTAACTCAATCAAACCTACATGTATTGTCACAGTATTTGTTTGAACTTTATATAGCAGTCCTGTTTCAGCTGGTAGTTACTTGATATTTACCCATTCAATTATATGGTAGCAATATGTACTTGCTAGTGCCAATCGATAATGATCGTTTTATTCAATCTAATAGGAAAAAAAACTGTCTGCGGGGGAATAGTCCAGTATTTACACAGTAGCATAATTCACCTTTTACATATGTTTCAAATTGTAGGATGTCTTCAATGGAATCTGCCTGCCTGCCTTTTTGAGTTTGTTTAAACAACCTCTTCCACGTGAATGGCACGCATGTCTTCCCCACACATTATTTTGCTTCCTAACAATTCAATTTCAGTTGAAGGATGGTGACATGTGATTTTTGGAGGGTGTGTGTGTGTGTGTGTGTGTGTCTGTGGGGGGAGGGGGGCGGGGCAGAGAGACAGGGGAGGGGAGGGGGTGTTTGGGTGACTGGGGGACTGGACAGATTTCTCCCGCATAATTTAAATTTAATTGGACCAGGCCCGACTGGCTGGGGTCAATACGAAGAGAAAACCAGTCACATTAATCAAGATAAAATTATCAGCTGATTAATCAGTGTTCTAATTATGGTGCTGCGCTACTCTCTTTGTTCTGTTTTAATTACTGTACTTCATTGTCTTTTCCATATGGCCAGCATGTCCCTGCCTAACGCCCAGTGCTCTAGCACGCACGCACACACACACACACACACACACACACACACACACACACACACACACACACACACAGATACACACACCAACACCATCACCGCCACCACAATAATCACCATCACCAACACCACAGCCTGCTGCAACCCATACTTTACCCTGAAGAAAGGAATTCTTTCCTTCTCCCCTTTCTTCTCCTCCCGTATTTTGCCCTCTTCTTGCTCTTCTACGTATTCTTCAACCCTCTCCTCCCTGTCCCATATCCTCTCATATTTCTACCATTTCTATGTTCACCCTTACTCATTTCTACTCCTCTTCTGTGGAACTGGTGCTGCTATAGTCTAGACTAAAGTCTGTTTGATGAGGGTGCTATACAAAATGCTTATTTGGCTAGAGTTACTGCGTTTAGTTAGTTTATTAGCATTACCAAGTGGTAATTGCTTACAGTATAATGTTGTAGTATTACTAAAGCTACATTCAGCAATATTTGTAGACATTTGAGAAATAATTGAATACTGTATACTGTAAGCCTTGATCGTAATGAGAGTAAACTAATTGTCTTACCTCATCTTAACCAAAACAACAAGGACTTATTACATGATTATTTATAGGATTTTGTAATAGAAGACTTTGTAGACAAACGTACAGCTTCTAATCATGTTGTCATGTATTTTATTTTATTTTGCTCTTATGGAATGTCATTTCTTGAGCACTACAGATACAGTATGTCATCATAATCAGGTGCTATTTTCATGTGAAAATGTGTTTTTTTTAAATGTTTTTTTTCGGACTGGGGCAGTCCCACTCATATTTTACTGGACAGATACAGTGAAGACAGACAGGAAAGTAAGGGAGAGAGGGGCATGTCAGCAGGGCATGAGCCAGATTCGAACCCATGCCGACATAGGCATATGTGTGCACTGTAGACCGCGGTGCTAGACCACTGGACCACCCCAGGCCACGATGTTAAAAAAGGAATTTGTGCAAGTGTTCATATTTAGGCCTAGTTGGTGACCTGGATGTTGACATCACTTAGATAGAGGAGCACTAAATGCTCTGATAACATAATGCGGTTTGAAGAATAGGATCAATAAGCAGGTCTCTTACACAGTGATCGCTGATGACGAGAACAACCTCTACGGACGAGCCACAGTAATGTTAAGCATGCTATGACGTCCGTAGTGGTGCTAATCACTAGTATCAGTCTGGACTGGAATGTAATAAGTCCCTGAATAAAACATGCTCTGTTGCCACAGGGGCTCCAAATTAGCCAGGCAAAGTGGTGATTAACCAGCCCGTCATATTTGCCACTGTACTGTAATACCCTTCTTTCACTTCCTCTAAGAATGTGTCTTCACAATGCAGCAGGCATAAGAGAGCTGACTGCGCCACTTAGGCCTATTGCCGTTGCATTTCTTGCTTGTTTTTTTGTTTTTTTGTTATGACACTTTTGATTTGAGGGGGTCACATACGTGACCTAGGTCACATGACTTGATTCGTACAAAGCACATTTGGGACAGTGTAGGAATTCTCTTCTTTTTCCATGAGTTAATTAGGCTAATTCCAACGATTCTTATGATTAGAGTGCACACACTGACATCCTGTTTCCTTGCGCTTTTAGTCCAACTAAAAATGAAGCTTATTTCATACACTTCCAGTATTTCATTGTTTGCCGCTTTACAGTTCATCAATGTTTTATTAGTGGAGTGTGAATGTCCCTACATAGCCCCCCAGTAGCCCTGTAAAAGCCCACCA
>NC_137692.1:15240306-15245306 GCF_963989245.1 Nansenia antarctica | reverse complement strand
ATAATGCAAAATTAGATGTGGGAGGAGGCAAGAGTTAAAGCAATTGTCTTGAGGCAATGTAGCGATATGGCTACACTATACAGTATGGAATGAGGCAATGTGTGTGTGTGAATGCAATGTCATGTTGTGGGCAGGACATTATATCCTGTCTTAACTTCTCATACCACCTCTCCTCCATTGCCGCTTGGAGACAATCTAAAACACTCATTTCCCATGAGGGTCAGAGTTCACAACCCCGCTTTCAGTGACAGAACAGGACAGTGACCTTTACTGATGGCCATTTGATTCCTCCTAAATGTCAACCTGAATGTCAGGGCTCAACCCTGCACCTGGACCAACCAGCGCCTTGGCTGTGACAGTGTCCTCACTAAGTAAAGGTAATCACTGTTAGAATACAACCACAGTGATCCAACAATCACTTCAGAACGTCATGCAAATCTAAAAGGAACCACATGAATTTAGCAGACGCTTTTAATCCAAAGCTATTTACAATTTACGAATTACAGGGACATTTCCTCTGGAGTAACTGAGGGCGAAGTGTCTTACTCAAGGGCACACTAGTGTTGGTGTATCAGGTGGGATTTAAACTCACAACCTTCCGATCACCAGTCCAAGTATTGGAGGAGTCATGGATGCGGTGAGCACACAGTTTCAGTGGTTTGATAGCTGATGCTAACAAAGGCGCTATCTACCTTACTCACAAAACGACAAATAACTGTTTGGCTATCCTAAGTAAACAACACAAAATCATCCTAGTAAACAACACATGTAACTCACTAAAACTTACCCAAGAACACAGCAGAAGGTCTGTCTGCAGACGAC
This sequence comes from Nansenia antarctica, assembly GCF_963989245.1. NCBI lineage: Eukaryota > Metazoa > Chordata > Actinopteri > Argentiniformes > Microstomatidae > Nansenia > Nansenia antarctica. The sequence goes on along the minus strand of NC_137692.1, from coordinate 15,244,484 downwards.
TGTCCCAAGAATAGTGAACTGATGTGGAGATCAATGTCTGAAATTCCGTTGTCTTCTTCGTCATCGTCATCTTCAGATTCAGAGTTCCCGTTATGTATATTATAGACCAATATGAAGGAGTTCATTAATTGCCCACTGATAGGATGATGGTTTCTCCCCAATGAATGAATCAATCGAAATCACCAAGGTCGGCTCAGGTTGGACAGTTTGAAGATATTTATTTTATCTGATCAGAGATCCACATCTTCCATGCACCAAAATGTGAATGGGCTTCTCTCCTCCGTGCACAGTTCTTATGGCCCAAATTACTGCTGAGTTAGCCATCAGCTGTTCAGTGTCAATCATGATTCTGCTGTCAACTCACTAACATGAGATTCCATTTTCTCCCCCTTTTCCCCTTAACGGGCTGGTCTCCCTGGCAACCTCAGTCATACGATTCCTGCCTTTCCCTAAATATATTGACCTCTTGACCCACTCTCCTCGCTGGCCCCTTGACCCACTTTCCTTGCTGAGCAACAAGTCTCCTGACACACATATGGGACAGACTTGCTGGCAGTTTCACAACATATAGCTGACTAGTGAGTTCATGCTTAATGTCTACAATTTATCTATGCACACTTGAAAACACATCATAACACCCACTGTCGATATTTCTACCGGCTTCTGAAATTCTGTTGATAGCATTAGGGAGAGCTTCAGCATCCATCTTGTAAACTTGTCAACAAACAGGTCCACACGCACATGGCTCCTTACATACAGCTGGGGTGGGTGTGGCTACACACACTGCCACACTAATACCCCCCACCCGACTTTGCTAACTAACTGTAGGTATTTAGTGAATGTAAAACTGTTGGTTATGATATCGAGTGGGTTCTTCATCGCTTCATTTGTCATCCTATGCCAAAAACCGGCAAACACATTTTTACACAACAAGACTTGTTTGGCTCGATTGCGAGGTTTCACAATTCCCGACATGAGGACCTTCTCATGAAACAGTGTCACATATTGCCCTCTTATGACCAGGATGTTGAAAAAGGCACAATACATCATAGGGATCAAGCCTTCCAGTCATACAGGACATCGAGTCCAACCGCTGAGATAGGCCCGGAAGATCATCAAAGACCCCAGCTACCCCAGCCACGTCTCTCCACTACCACCTGCCAACCCAGAGCGTCCGGTCATGGACCAACAGGTTCATAGACAGCTTCTACCTCTATGACATAAGACTCTTAAACTGATACTCCCAACTGCCTAGCAGCACTACCTGCTGCTCATCTGCACTAGAGATTTTGCTATTTCACCCCTGTACACATCTCTCTCTCTCTCTCTCTCTCTCTCTCTCTCTCTCTCTCTCTCTCTCTCTCTCTCTCTCTCTCTCAAACACACACACACACACACACGCCGACCCACACAGACACACACACAGACACACACACACACACACACACACACACAGACACACACACACACACACACACTTCCATCATATAAATAGCTGTCTATTTTATATTCATACTATCTGTATCGTTCACCGGCAAAATACAAATCAGATCTCCTCCTACCCTATATTCTAGCAAGGCCCCTACGGTCAGCTGAGCTAATCAGCTAATCATTCCAAGAGTGAAAACAAAACACGGTGCAGCAGCTTTCAGTCACTCTGCCGCATGATCCCGGAACAAACGCCCTGAAGAAAATCAAACAGGCCCAAACACTAAAAATATTTAAAACTAAGCAAAAAAACTTCATGCTTTGCAGCAGTTATGGTTAAACACTAACACTTCTATCTACAGTATGTCTTTTTTTCCATTAACTATTATCTTATTAAATGTTTTATCTATTTACTTCTTATATCTGCAGCAGTTACGAGTTTAGGCTGAAACATGCTGAATTGTCCATAATCCAAGTGCTGTGAATTGGCTGTAAATGTAAATGTGCTAAATGTGTTTACAAACGTGTCATTTTACACAATCTCACACGCCGAATCAGGAAGGATAGCGGTTGAATACGGATGCAGTAATAATCAAAAAATATCAAGGTTGGAGCTTACGTCTTGAAATATTCTGTGTTATGAGAGACATAACATCTAGATATTATTATATTCATTGTCTATTATCTTGTTAACTGCTTATCTATTTATTTTCTATATATACTGTATATATATTCTTGTAATTTTTATTTTCTTATTATCCTCTTGCTGTAATTGTTTATGCTGTATGTAAAGCACTTTGAATTGCCACTGTTGTATGAAATGTGCTATACAAATAAACTTGCCTTGCCTTGCCTTCACCTAATGTTACACGCATTGTCTCACTGCTAGCGCTATTAATTGTGTATCATGTATTATATTGTTATTACTCTTATGTTGATAGGTAGGTTGTCATGGAAACTGTTTACTGCTGTATCCTGTGTGATAAATAATGCCTTTGATTTGATCTGGTTTGCTAGGTAGATTTTTGCCATACTGGATTCACCAAGACAATCCTTTCAGTATCCATACGTGCTGAGGGGTAGGGGGGGGTTAGGGGCATTCAACTAGCAGTGTGGGTGGTGTCATGTCTAACATTAGATAGAACTTCATGTGGCTCTTGCCTTAGAGCGTGCTGTGACATCTGACATTTGACATCCATCTAATTTTATGTTCATCAATAGCATAGCTCTTAAACATAATTAATTTCCATTCATAATTTAGTCAGTCACCATAAGAAATGAGATAACAATGATAAACACAATTGTAAAACAAATAAGAAGTTATTTAACACAAACAGATCAAATATTTGGTTGCAGATGTGTCTGTCCTAGCCTCATAAAAACAAGCCAGATAACAAAAACCCTTACATCAGTCTGCTTGACCAATGTCTGTTCAGCCCTCTACTTCTTTTTGCAACTCTACCGTTCCTCTCTTCCCTCCTCTCCCAAGATGGAATACGGCGAGGAGTGATGTTCAGGTTCAAGTTATCCTTGGACTCGATGTTTTGTTCTCCCACCTCACTCTCACTCATTTCTGTTTTTCTCCTGATAAAGGGAAAGAAAAAGAGCGAAACCCCTGAGTAAGCATCGCCTGCTGGGGCAAGTTTCTCTCCTCCATCAATCCTTCTCCCACGTCTGGCTCCTTCGCCTCGTTAGCTAATTGAATAAATGAAAGATCGCCTCTCTGCCACTTGGACATTGTCTCTCCTAGGTGCTTTTTTTTCATGTTTGTGTTTTCTGGTTATGAAGCTCAAATCACATAAAAACAACATTACAGTAACGGCAGCAGAAAGGGTGTGTGTGTGTGTGTGTGTGTGTGTGTGTGTGTGTGTGTGGTGTGTGTGTGTGTGTGTGTGTGTGTGAGAGTGTGTGTGTGTGTGTGTGTGTGTGTGTGTGTGTGTGTGTGCGTGCGTGTGTGTGTGTGTGTGTGTGTGTGCGGCGTGCGTGCGTGCATGGGTGCGTGCGTGCGTGTGTGTGTGTCTGTGTGTGTGTCTGTGTGTGTGTGTGTGTGTTGAGAGAGAGAGAGATAGAATGAGAGAGAGAGAGAGAGTGAGATCTGCACTGACGAGGTCGGGCGTTCGGTGTCAACATAGGATGACACCTCCAGATGTGCACTACTGATAGAGTGGGAGAAAAGAGAGCAGGACAGAAAGTGAAGGACCCTCCCCCTCTCCCTCTCTCTCTCGCTCACTCTAAGCCCTTAGGGATCATTAGGGAGAGGGTAGCGGCTGCTCTTCTGGCCACACTGTCGAGGTGTGTGTGTGTGTGTGTGTGTGTATGTGTGTGTGTGTGTGTGTGTGTGTGCATGTGCGTGTTTGTGTGTGTGTGTGTGTGTGTGTGTGTGCATGTGCGTGTTTGTGTGTGTGTGTGTGTGTGTGTGTGTGTGTGTGTGTGTGCATGTGCGTGTTTGTGTGTGTGTGTGTGAGCGTGTGCGTGTGTGTGTCCATGTGCGTGTTTTTTTGGGTGTGTGTGTGTGTGTGTGTGTTCGTGTGTGTGTTGTGTGTGGGTGTGTGTCACATACAGAGGGCTGCTTTAATAATGAATAGGAGCGGCGGCGCTGTCACCATGGGTTGAGGCGGCTGTTAAATGTTGACATGCAGGCAGAGAGAGGCTGTAAAGATGCTTGTCTCACCTCCGCCAGCTATTTATGACAGGATCCATAATGCACCTCAGCTATTAATTGTGATCAAGAGCCACTCCGGCACCTCCAC
>NC_137692.1:15185316-15240106 GCF_963989245.1 Nansenia antarctica | reverse complement strand
CAGTAATCGAAGATGTAGTATGGCTCTGAAAATGCATCCGTGTCTAGTCATAATCCCCTCTGCCCCGATGGGGGAGGAAGATGGTAAGAAAGACAGGTGAGAGAGTGACAGAGAGAGAGAGAGAGAGAGAGAGAGAGAGAGAGAGAGAAATGAAAGGAGAGATAATGAGGCTGAAGAGTGTGTAGATAGAGAGAGTGTTGAAGAGGATCACAACAGGGGAGGAAAAATGCACCTGTGAATTTGGCCGCCTCTTTTGAATAGTCCGACAAGATTGCACAGGTTTGGGTGGAAATGGCTATTAGTCATTTTCTCTGGGGAGGAAGATTCTCAATGCTTTCCTTTTCTCACCTTTCCTACTTCCCCATTCTCCCTCTCTTCACTCCTTCCGTCATTTCAGGCAATTTGAACTCCATTTAGGCTACAGGCAGCGGGTGCTTTCCATAGCAGATGTGTTTTAGTTTATTTCAGATCAGGTATAATGAGGCCTAACAGAGCACGGGGGAGACAGGGATCACTGAGTGCTACCTCTCTCTCATGAATCCCACACATCCTCACAAACACACCCACACACACACACACACACACACACACACACACACACACACACACACACACACACACACACACACATACACTTTCTCTCACTCTCACTTTCTCTCTTTGACATACACACAAAGACAAACATTAAAAAAAGACACAAACAGGTGCGAACAAAATATATAAATGGATAAATATATGGATAGTATATGGATAAATGCGGATACAGATCCATACACTCAAAGGGGTAAGACGGATACATTATAGCACAGTGTATCGCCAGTCCAATGAATAGTCATGCTGACAAACTGAACTGAGCAGCTTCACCAGTCCTCGTACATGGTGTTTTTCAGCACATTATTAGAGCCACTCTGCAGCTATGGTGCACTTACAGCCACCTCCTCCTCTGACAGCTCCTGTATGCTAACAACCTTACCCATCCCAAACCAACCCAACCTATGTGTGTGTGTATGTGTGTGTGTGTGTGTGTGTGTGTTCTACACGATTGTTTTATATGACAGTGAAGTAGTTCAAGACTCTTTAGCTATCGCTGTGACGTTCCCATTTCTCATCCACTAAAGCAGATGTAGACAGCGGAGCTCACTCTCTCTCTCTCTCTCTCTCTCTCTCTCTCTCTCTCTCTCTCTCTCTCTCTCTCTTTCACACACACACACACACACACACACACACACACAGAGAGAGAGACACACACACAGACACACAGTATGCCGAACAGGTACACAGACAGCACTTCAGTCATTGTCTATTTACCATAATGAAGTCCTGTTATAGAAGTTATTGCCTTAAGGCAAAACCTAGTGAATAATGATGATACTTCTAACAGCAGTGCTTTGATGATAGCCTGCACACAGCAAATGTTTGAATGATAAAAAATTGTAATGCTACTTGATGCTTTTCTTAGATATATCCCCTCCACTGAAGCAATTGAGGAGGCTGTGTTTACCTGCCCATAGTGACACATAGTGTTGTAGTGCCCCCCACTGGACATGGTTGTGTACTTCCTGAATTAACTCTAAACCCACCAGAACTTGGTGTCCAGCAGGTCTTTCTGGTTCTGAGACAGTAGAAAGATCACGTATTCCTACTCCTTTTATCGGTAAAACACATGTTACCATAACAAACACAAAACAACATTATTTTCATTCGCTTTACAGTTTGGAAAAACAATAAGTTAAATCTTGATTTATCTGTTTTGACAAAACATGTGAGATTGAAATACTCACATACTATTCAAACACACATCAGAGAATTCAGTGCAGGAAATCTGTTATCCGTGCCATTGAATTGCCACGTATATCCTGATTATTATTGATAGGGTTAGGGTTAGGGTTAGGATTTGAGTAAGTCTATTGGCTGCTGATGAGTAAAACAGTTTTCATGAATGCATTTGTCAAATAACCTCCCGAAGTCAAGTGCCAGTCTCATCCTCCTTTGGAAGAGTGTATCAGGCTTTTTAACACCAAGCACATCTTCAGTTAATAGGAGAAATAACAACTTCAGTAGGGTTTTACAAATGGGCTACAACCTTACTCTTATCATTAACATGTGTCACACTGAAACGGCAAAAAGGTAAATGACCGTAACACTCAGATAAGATAAGAGACTTCATGAATAAATAATGAATGCATCCACTTTTAAGTAGTGTACCTCTGTGGTAAAAGGAGTGCAATAAATGTCACTCGGTATGACAGTATGTCTGAAGGTCTGCATCAGTGAAGCTCTGCATCAGTGGAGGCTGGTGGAGGTAGAAATCGGAGGACGGCCTCATTGTAAATGCATGGAACGCAATGAGAAACATCTCTCGAACACATGTATTGGATACCATGTCTCGTTTCATTCCATGCATCACAATGAGCCTGTCCTCCGATGTCCACCTCCAGCAGCCTCCCATGCTGTGCATGTGAAAAGTGAAGGGCAACCCTTTCCATTTCCTCTTCTCCGACACTATTGTGTTAGAGGGAGTGTATAGCCCTATAGGTAGTCGGAGGGTGTCTGGGGAACGTATGTGACGTACCGTGATAGCGTGTCAGAGTGAATTAGCCTCCGAGTGGCGTCTGCTTGGCACACACAGCCGGCCTTCCCCCCCTGCCCACAACCCCACATATGTGCCCAAGATTAGAATTAATAACCAGTGCTGTCAATCACACTTTGATCACAATAATTCTTAATTTAGGGGGCAGAGGGAGGTTACGGGCATCTGGGCCGAAGGATGGGCAATCTGGGGCAGGTAATAAGGAGTTTGTGTGCGTGGGTGTGTGTGTGTGTGTGTGTGTGTGTGTGTGTGTGTGTGTCAGATCATTGGGGATGATGATGTGATGAGGACACACCTGGAGAGCGGGCAAACTCATGTAAGGAACATGGGAGAGAGAGACTAGACTATACTATGTGTGTGTGTGTGTGTGTGTGTGTGTGTGTGTGTGTGTGTGTGTGTGTGGGGGGGGGGGGGGTGTGTGTGTGTGTGTGTGTGTGTGTGTGTGTGTGTGTGTGAGGGTTTACAGGTTTGTTTTTGCACAACATTGTTGTTACATTCATAAGCAGTAGTAGCACCCTCATACAATAAACTTCCGAGTCGGTCATGTTGAAATGTGGCATTTTTAAACAGTTCTACATTTATATCTCACTGGACATCTCTTCTTTCTCTTTCTCCACCCACTTCTCTCTCTTCTATCTCTCTGACACCGGTCTCTCTCGGTCAGATGACCATATTGCCATGGCCCCGTTCCACCGTTTCTTATTACGCAGACACATCCGCTAATTGCAATCAAAATAACAAAACAACATATGTCAAGGCCCCAGAGACCCGCGTTTGGTGTCCTGCAGGCATCCAAATGAAGAGTGATGCTTGACAAATGAACGCTAGATTGGCTACATAAATTACCTTCCCATAGTCGGAGTCGTAACAACACGAAGCTCAGTAATCAATGTCCCATCAGGAGAGAGAGAAATGGAGGGAAGAGGTGATAGAGAGATGGAGGGATAGACAAGGGGATAGGGAGGGATAGGATAGGGTGTTGATGTGAGTGTGGGATGGAGGGGTACAGTGGGGAATACAGAGAGATGAAGAGAGAGACACATACACACAGCATGGGAGAACAATCATTTCTGTTTCAGAAATGGAAGCCATTGCATATGTCATACAGTATATGCCCTAATTCACATTTAGGAAAGTTAAAGATTGTGTGCAATCACTATTTTATTACATTTAATATGATAACAAAACCACTAAATATGCCAAAGGTATAGCCTAGATCATATTACATTACATGTTTGGCATTTAGCAAACGCCTTTATCCAAAGCGACTTACAACAAATACATTTGTCTAAGTAAGTGAATCATCTATCCATCAGTCATCACAAGAAAAGCAATCTCTGCTGGGGCCAGTCAGAATGTCATATTTCTTTTTCTTTTGTTATTATTAATATACAATAGAGAAGCTGAACAGGGGGATGGGGAGGTTTCAGGAGGGACAGTTATAGTCCTATAATAGTCTGCTGGTGATATTGTACATCACTGAGACAGTCTCCACGATTGACGAAATGGCTGGATTTGGAGGAACAAAATGTGTGAGAAAGCTATCATATCCTCACTTTTAAAGAGTGAACATTCTCCATGTTTAATAATGCAATGCATTAGTATTTGTTTGTGTTTATTAAAGGTCTCTGTCTTTCACCATGTTCCATATGCATTCCATTAGCAGAATGTACATATCATATAAACATATCCCACCATATCATATACAAAGTTAATTGTCCAGTTATTGAGTGTTTGTGCGTATGCAGGTATTGGCTGTTCTGTTAGCTATAAGCCCCTCCCACCAAATGAACCCATTAGAAATAGGTGTTTAAATGTGTGTTGGTGAGGCAACAGAAGAAGTTTTTTTTTTCAGTAGTTCGTGTTTTTATTTATCTGTAAAAAATAAATAAATATGAAAGCGAGAGAGGAAACCTTAGATTTCTTATAGGGCCACAGGAATAGTGGACAGGATCTAGAGCAGGCGTGGGCAAACTCTGGCCCGCCATGAGTTTTAACCCAGCCCACAATCTTTTAACCAAAACAATACATTTGATTCTCTTATACCCTAATTAGTTTCAGCACGGTATGAGGTCACATGAATTGTTTCATTTCATCTTTCAGTACAGAAGAATTCCTGTAGATGGCAGTAGAATGTCGTGTTTTCAAAAGAGACTGGAGCACCTGACCTGGAATCTTTGTTCATCACCTGCAGACCGTTTTAACTCTCCCTGCAAATACACCTCTATTGGCTGGTGTTTACATTCCACCGTAAGCTTGCCTGCAAGAGCAAAACCGAATTTGTTTTGTATGGTTGGGCATTACAGCCGCCCTATGTATGTCATTATATTGAAGCTGTCCTATGTAACTAATTGTAAATATTTGCATTTAGCTTAGGCCTGTACCAGGGACGTGCCGTCCATATAAGCAGTGCTTACCCAACGAAAAAATAAAAAAGGACCGTGAAAATATTAAAATAAAAGTGCATGTAACCGTTTGTTTGTTTTCATTAAAAGAGTCGTATTTTAGGTCCCAGGGCAGCAGGAGTCATTCATTTTGACTTTGCATTTTTAGCGCCACCTGCAGGAGTAAGCACTTCCTACTCTGCATTGCGTTACATTATAAGCAGGGGCGGATTTAGGATCGTAGGAGATCCGGGGCTTAGCCCAGAGGGAGAATATAATGTGCGCGCAGAGCGCGCCGGAAAATGTTGCCTTCAACCTTCAACTTACCACCACCTTAAAGCGGACAAAAGGCACTGGAGAACACATATACATTCACACCCTTTAATGAAGCAAACTAATTGTGGTGGTTCTGGGCACAGAGGGAGGTCAGCACACGTAGCTCCCCCTGTCAGTCACCATCATTTATATTTGTATAGAATTACATAATTGATGGGCTGAGGCTAGTTATGTTACAGTATGTATATCAGGGCAGACTCTGTGCTCACCACTTATATTGTATTTAGAGTCTTGTCCTGTGTTATATGACGATATATTACATGTATTGTTGGCCTGTGTATAGTACTGTGAAATCAAATCCCCCCTGGGACATTAAACAAACTTAGTTAGTTAGCGTTACATCTTAGGATAGATTTGAGTCATGTTCTGTATACATACATACTACCATAAGGGCATACTTAATGTGGTTACTCCATGTTTACTAGCTGTAACATTAACGTTACATCATTCTTTTTCACTTGTTACTCAGTCAACCAGAGTGCAGATATCAAAGACTATCAGCCTGTTATTCACTTTATTTGTATAAGTATTATCCTTTGTTTGATTTCTTACCATGTACCGTAACAGTACCTTGCTATGTTTCATTTTCATTATAACATAACGTTATGTTATGATAGCCAGCTAGCATTAGCAAACCGGAAAAGTAGTGTCAGTGAGTCAGTCACCTTTCTAATAAGATTCACAAACCTGAAACATCATCTATGTCATCATCACTGCTGGTGATGTCATTGTTGTCAGCTGCTGATACGGCTGCTGCAACAGTTCTTGGCGCTTGTTTTGTTGAAAACAACTTTCGGATATCCATCCTTACAATTTTGCAAGTCAGGCACTGATTGAGAGGCACTGATTGAGATCACTTCTTCTTCAGGGCAGGGTAGGCTACGCAGTATGCAGGCTAATGTCGCGCAGCTGCTGCCTCTCTGTTGGACTCCGGTACTGCACGTTACTCACAAGAGTTTTTTTTTTTTTTAAAGTAAAACATTCGGGGCTTTTCAGAAAACATCCGGGGCTTGAGCCCCAGTAGCCACCCCCTAGCGCCGCCCCTGATTATAAGCACTTCTCTCTCTGCTTTCCCTCGCGTACATTCGAATGCGTGAAAATGTCTTTTTTATTTGTTTCCGATGCCTCAGCCCGCTGTTTAATGTGGCCAGGGTAAGCATGCTTACAGCCAATCAGTAGGTCTTTCATTCCGAAGAGCTACTGATTGGCTCTCATCACTTTCAAGTTCACTTAACATTTCACCTCTCGCCCGGCAGAATAGCTTATGCTAGCTAGCTCAAACGATCTAAATAATAATAATCAATAAGGATAACTTGCTTGATTTTGTGAATATGGACATTACTGTCAGCGACCTAAAGGGATTTCGTAGACTGGACTGGACTGGAAAAATACAACTACTGGCTAAATTCCGCCCGAAGCCACCGCTCACCGATCTTCACACCCAGAAAGGGAGAGTCACCAGCAAGCCTGGTATGAGCGGTTTATATGATGTATATGATTCGCGAGGCTGGTGATGTGTGATGTCAAGTGCCTGTGTGACAAAGTATGAAAAGAAAGTGTGTTGTGAGTGTCGTGTATTTTCATGCTCTGTAACCATAGCAATGGCCCTCTAATACACACAATGGCCTTTTGACATGCATGTGCAGAGGCTGTAATATCATCATGAGTAGATATAATTGCATTAGGGCCCGAGCCAGAAAGACGCCCATAGCATAAATTGCATTAGAATTGTATTAGACCATAGGGTGAATTGCATTAATAACATCCTATTTACAGGACAGAAAATGACCTCACCTACTATGATCTCACTGGCAAAACTTTGTATCTAACCAAATTAAAATGACGTGGACTCTGTTTTGATTGGCTCAGCGACAGTGACAAGGGGGGGTATAAAATCCTATACACAGATGGGCTCTTTCTCTTTTTCTTCATATCCATATCTTTGACTTAATATCCTGTGACCGATTCGGACCACCAGCTCCATTGAGGGGCCATGCTGTGTAACCTGCTTTTTTGAATAAACAAGTCTTAAATTTGCTCAAGAACTCTTCTTCATTTTTAGCAGTAACAGATACCAATATATACGAAATAATGGCGAGCCTAGTCCACGAGTAAATATATATAGCTTATAAGTGATTATAGTAACACCGTCAATTTTTGCATCTTTTCACTTCTCTCAGCGCCTGGAGGTAAGTACCATTTCCCCCCCTTTCTCTGCTCCCCCTCCTCCTCTCTCTGCTCTCTCTCTCTCTCTCTCTCTCTCTCTCTCTCTGTGCCAGAAATAACAGCTGCTCCCCCCTCCTCCTCTCTGTCCCTCTCTCTCTCTGTCAGACTTCCAGCTTTGATGTAATTAAATGGTCTTAAGCTATAAACAAAAGAATTTAGATTTGTGTTGAGTATCTGTTAGAAATATAAGATAATTACAATTGGATTGAATTTAAAGAGCCGGATTTAGAAATCTGTATTTGTACATAAATGTGTAATTGTACGATATTGTAGAAGTATCGTGTGTGTGGTGGAGCAAAGGATGAATTGCTTCAGTGCGCGTTTTGCGAATGCGCTGTCGACGGGAAATTAACGGAAGACGTTTTGTTGATGGGTCGGCAATATTAGTTATTGTGAAGATTAGCGAGAAGCTGATAATTGTGTTATTGTATGTAAAGGGAATGAGAATTCCTGTTTGATAAGACAAAAGGGCCATTGTGAGCAGTGAGCGGAGCTTAGACGCCATTTGCAGTGTCCTTTGTCCTTTGTCAGCGGAGCTTAGACGCCATTTGCAGTGTCCTTTGTCCTTTGTCAGCGGAGCTTAGACGCCATTTGCAGTGTCCTTTGTCCTTTGTCAGCGGAGCAGAAACACGCACGCGCAGACACGCGCGGACACACACAGGCCTAGATATCTCTGTGAAGGGACCGTGTAAGATTTAGTTCGGTAACTAATAGTTAAATTGCATTGAAAAGAGCATTATTGTTATAGACTAAGAAATCGATTCTTCAGAACTGTGTCAGAGAATCCATTCTTAGACGCCATTGTCTTTGTCCTTGAGGAAGGACACACACAGAGGCCATCTCTATGAGGAAAACGTGAATGCATTGTAAAATATTTGAATGAGATAAATAATACGTTTAACTGCATTGAAAGATAATCTTGATATTGCGGAGTCGTGAATGTGCTCTGTTTGTGAAAACAAAAGTTGTGAAAAAGACCGTGGTTTTTCAAGGAAAAACCGTGGGGTAGAGCCCATCCCCTCCCTTTCTGCGTGTCTCATTTCAAACACACGCGCTTTTCGCCCTAAAACACACAACAGAGCTGAAAATCCTTTCTACTACAAAGGGAAGCTGAATTTGATCGATTGCATTGCTCATCTCATGGGATAAGATTGAATCCATTTCACATAGACTGTAGTGGTATAAGGATAGTGGGTTGATCGTTGGGGTATTTTAAAGTAGTTTGGGGATATTTGTTGAGTTTCATTCGCAAGTCTGGTGAAAAGCGGGCGCATGCGCGGAGAGGGGCGTAGCCCAGCAGAGACTGGAGACGGATTCTTTTTTCCTCCATTTTACTTCCTTGCCTTTCACTTTTCCCCGCAATAAAGAATGTTGGTGAAAGAATCTAGGAGGTTGATGCATAGCAGTATTACATTACTTTAGTTGATTTAATTAATTGCTTATTGGTTGAATTAATTATTCAGATCATTCATTTTCTGTTTTCACAAAACAATTGATTGATTCCACAAGTTTTAAATCAATGTGTATGATTATATAATGAATAATTCTAACTAATCGTTCATTCCTTTCGCTTGAAAGTTGAGTTGTTTAAAATAATAGGTTGTGACTTGAAGATCACGGCAGGGTGGTCTGAAGCAATCGAAGACATTTTCGGTTGCTTGCAGAATCAGATTCCATCTGAACCTATCAGATCTATGGAAGGAACTTGCCGCCATCTAGTGGACGGAACACGATAAGACAAGTCGGTTACTTGTTGTTTGAACATAAGATGTTGGAACATAATGTTTATTATCTAGTGGACAGATTGTAATAGTCCAATGATAACGTTTTCTTTCACATGTTTACATCAATGAAGTGTCAATGACTAAGTCTAATTAATTATGCATTCCTTTCAAATAACAAGTCGATTTCTTTACAGATTGTAATTAATAATTAATCATTTTATTCCTTCCAAATAATAAATCGATTTCTTTACAGGTTGTTGTCATTATTCGTGTTTTACATCTTTTTATTTCAAGTTAAGTTCTTTTTCACAGTTTTTGATTAAAGAATAGCAGAACAGTTTCTATCTGAGGATTGATCAATCAAGGGTTTGTGGATCAGAAAGACTTAGAGCGTGACCTGCCTTTGTAATTTGATAAATTGTGTTGAACAGCCTTTGTAGTTTAATAATTAAAGTTGACCTGAACTATAATTAGTATTGATTGAGCAATTAAGTGATACACATTCATACACAATAAGGGAAAAACATTTAGATTAAAACACACACACACATAGATTACATTTAAGTCAATAATACACAATACCACTGAAACAATCCGTTGTTCTGAATTGTAATGTTCTGTGTAGACAGTTGACACAGTTAAAAGTTGGACTAGCATCTGTTTAGCAGATACGGCAACAGAAGGTGGGTTGTAAGAAAAGTACACCTTATAGCATATTTTCAGCATATTGAGCAGTATAAATATTTCAGACATGGGAGCCAAACCCAGTAAAATTGTGAGGGCTGTTAATACAGATAAGGGAATATTAGCAAATTCATCCCCTGTGGCTATAGTGGAAAAAATGAATCCTCTTGTTAAGGAGATTAGCAAAATGTCAACGAAATGGAATATTCGTTGGGCAGACATTGAACAACCATGGCCAGAAGAGGGCACCTTTGACTTACAATTAATTGCAACATTGGAGATACTTATCAATGCACATAAGGCGCATCAAAAAGGAAAGATTAGATCAGAGAAACGCAGGTTAGAGTTAGCTATTTTAGACCTCTTCAAGGTAGAGGGGCAGAAAGTAGCATTAGCTTGGAATGAGAAAACAGCTCACATGGATCCAGAAAAAAGAGATGAATTGGCCAAAGCAATGGAAGAGAAAGTGAACATTCCATTCTCACACACAGCTCCAATCTCCAGTCCTCCTCCCTATGCCAAGATACTGGAGGACAATTCTCAGCGGATCTACCCTCAGGTCCCCGTCCTAAGTACGAACGGAGCCTTCACTATCAAAGATGAGGGTGATAATGTACTAGAGAGGGGAAGAGCGAAAGTGACCGTGGATTTCGAACCAGAGAACAAGACAGATGACAGTGAAGATGGCAGTGGAGGTGAAGGCGAATGTTCCGGTGCTGACAGCAATGCACAGGGAGGTTACAGTGCTCAGATCAGAAAACTAATAGCCAGGGCCGAAAAACAGGGAAGGACAAGACGCTATAAAAAGGGAAAAGAAGAAAGTGGTTCTGAAGATGAGCAGGAGTCTCTGAAGATAGAGAAGAAGAAAGAGAGCTTAAAGCAAAAGAAGAAGATGTCGGAGGAAGAGGAGGAAGAAAGGGTGAAAAAGGATAAGGAGGAGTTAAGAAAGAGGGCAAGAAAACTCCAAGAGAGAAGCCTAAGAGAGGAGGAAAGTTGTATACCACAGATAGAGGAACTGTTAGAACAGGTAGCTCAAGTGACATCACATCATACATCCCAGCCGAACCTCCCAAGGTCTACAGCGACACCAAGGCGGGACGAAAGAACGAAGCCACTAGTAAGCAATTATGGCCTTAGACCAAGAGGGAAGGCATCGGAGGAAGAGGAAATTCAGGGGATCTTCCCGGTGCTGTTTCGAGATAACAAGATAGAATATCGTCCTTGGGGTCATACAGATCTGTCTGAAGTGATCGAAAAACTCCCAGTCCTAGAAGATGGGGGTCACCCATGGACTAACGAGATGGACGTGAGACTGACAGGGACGCAGGCCGCGATGGGAGACCTGAAAAGACTCTTAGCCTTTATTACAGGATTGGACACCATGCAGGAAATATTGACGAAGGCAGGACTTCATAAATATATCGGTACATCAGTTTATGACCCAGAGCTCTTCGCAGCAAACAGAGGCAGGCTGTGGAAGGCAATCAGAGAGACATACCCTACTCACATCCACCCAGACAATATCATTGTGATGCCACTGGGAGAAGATGAGAATCCCAGGGGTTTTGTAGCCCGTGTGCACTCTCAATGGAGAAGTGTGACAGGGAAGGATGCCGAAGATAACCCGTTAGAAAAAGCCATAATCAGGGAAAAGATTCAACAAGGTCTCCCTACCCCAGTTAAGAACAAGTTAGCAGAAGTGGTGGGGCTACGACACATGAACAAGGCTGTTTATATAGACAACGTAGCACACCAAGTAGAATTATTTAGAAAGAAGATTCAGATACAGAAGGCACAAGACGAAGACTCACTCAGAAAACTAACTCAAGTACAATTGACTGAAGGCAAGAAAACCAGAGAGAGAGTGCAGACCATAGCCCTACAGGTCCCATCTCAGCCACAGCAACTGCAAACTGTCCCTCCCCAGTCATACCCACAGGGGCCACAAGGGGGGTATCCATACCCACAGGGGCCACCAGGGGTGCAAGTGGTTCCGTACCAGCCATACAACCAGCCTGGCCAAGGACCACCACAAGAGGGATGGACCGCAGCCGGGAAGAAGATGTTAGGACCATGTTTCCAATGCGGCCAGGATGGACACTTAGCCCGTACCTGCTGGAAGAAGAACCAGGGGGGCGCAGGGGGGAAACAAAAAGGAAGATATAGGCCCCCTGCTACACCGGCTCCAGGAGTGGTGAACCCCTACGGAGGCCCAGCAGCTGGGCTATAGGGGTGCCCAGAAGATCCGAGAGGGGGGTGCCAGCTGGTGGTGACAAACAGGCCTGAAGATGAACCTACCATATGGGTGTCGGTCAACCAACGTCCATTAGAATTGATGGTGGACAGTGGAGCAGCCTACACCTGTCTGAAGCCTGAAGATGCCACGCACCTTCCTATGTCTGGGAAATATGTGAAGAC
The DNA here is from genome assembly GCF_963989245.1 of Nansenia antarctica. NCBI lineage: Eukaryota > Metazoa > Chordata > Actinopteri > Argentiniformes > Microstomatidae > Nansenia > Nansenia antarctica. The sequence goes on along the minus strand of NC_137692.1, from coordinate 15,227,744 downwards.
AATCGGATTCGAGGGAATTAAACAGCTGATCCCTACTACTGAGCTTGTAAGTTTAGAGTACAAAGGACAGAGAGCAGATCTGTCAATACTTGTATCAGAACACACGCCAATAGGGCTACTAGGGAGAGATGCACTATGCCAATTGAACTGTACAGTGAAATGCACACCTGACGGCTGTCGGGTGACAGTGCCACAAGAGAACAGACAGCTGTCTGTCATGATGGACAACAACGCATCTATGGTGTATTGGGTGGGAGGGCTTAGCCCAGACCTAATGGAACCAGCAAGGATGTGGGACAATTATATCCTGGCACACATGTCAGAGGCCAGAAGGCCTACTGATCCATTGCATTGTACACTCCAGTATTTTAGAGAAGTTGCAGATGCAAACCCAGATGAGTGGCTGAAGCATCAGCCAAAACAGGTACAGCTTAGTACAAGTTGTATAATCCTAGGCCCTCAGGGAGTGGCTATGAAGATAAACAGTGACACTTATCTAGATCAGGAGCATAAGATTGAGGGTAGCATCCCTCATGTGACACTTATGATATCTGAACACTATAAACAGAAGCATTTAGGGGCAATGATGGCAGACTCAGAAAAAGCCAGATTTGTAACGACAAAAGAAAACCCTGCTATCTGGAGGAGCATTGATGGACAGTTCACAAAACTGATGATCTCTGCTCAAGGAATAGGACATCCGCAGACTGTGAAGCTAATGAACCAGCTAATCCTTCCTGTACAACCTGAAAAAGACCTCAGAGAAGAAATGATACAGAATGTGCCAGCAGACCTGTGGGCAAAGAACAGTACAGACATTGGATTTGTGAAATCAGCTCGTCCATTGAGAGTTGAACTCATACCGGGTGCAAAACCCCCTTGGAAAAACCAATACCCATTGAAACAGGAAGCAATTGATGGAATTGAGCCACAGATCAAAGGATTGTTAGAGGCAGGAGTCTTGAAGATAACTCAATATCCGTTAAGTAACACACCTCTTCTGCCAGTAACGAAACCTGATGGTTCATATCGTCTGGTACATGACCTACGGGCTGTGAATGAGGTAGTTGTCAGCTATCCAGCTGAAGTTCCTGATCCTCATGTGCTGTTGACTCAGATTCCATCTACAGCCAAAGTATTTACAGTGATTGATTTATGCAGGGCTTTCTTTTCTATACCTCTTAGTGTAGAAAGTCAAGGGTTATTTGGGTTTACCTACAAAGGTCAACATTATCAATATACCAGAATGCCACAAGGGTACAAACACAGTCCTCATGTTTTTAATCAGGTCTTGAAGGAGGACTTAGACGGGTTAGGGCAGACGATAAGTAGTACTGCCATTCAGTACATGGATGACATACTCCTTTGTGCCCCAGATGAAGAAACATGTCACAGGGATTCCGTTAAACTGTTAAAGGTTTTGGCGGAGAAGGGACACAAGGTGTCTAAAAAGAAGCTACAGTATTGCCAGGAAAAGGTAACTTACTTAGGACAATCTATTACACAGGGACATCGCAGTGTCACTAATGAACACTTGGAAGCTATTCAGAAGGCTCCAAAACCACGAACGGTTAGGGAAATGATGATGTTTTTGGGCATTACTGGGTATAGTTCAGCATGGGTGGAGGATTACACTAGACTGGTCGCTCCATTGAGGGGGATGATTAAGGAAACAGGTAGTGATAAACTCCAATGTTGCATTACTTGGACAAGGGAAGCTGATTTGGCGTTTGAGACAATTAAACACAAATTGCAAGAAGCGCCAGCTTTAGCGCTTCCAGATTATTCCAAAGAATTTGAGAATAAATAGAGTATCTCTTCTTATGTGCTCCACAAACAGGAACGTGAAGAGGAGGTGAACGCACAGGAGAGGAAGGACGCGTTGCAACCGGGTGACAAAGTATACGTGAAGGTCTACAGACGGAAGTGGCATGAGGCTCGACGGGAAGGACCATACGAGGTCGTTCGGTGCACTGGGACTGCCATCCAAATCAAGGGGTCCCCCACCTGGTACCACGTTCATCACTGCATCAAGGCACCCAATGAGGACGATGAGGGAGAGCCTCAGCAGGATGGTGAGGAGACCCCTGGGGACGAGGAAGTCCACAGCTTGGACATCCAGGCTGACGAAGATGTTGGTGAGTATCTGCGCCGTGATGCAGATGATGCCGGGGGCCTCGTCCCAGACCCTGTCCAGCCCAGAGATGAGTGGGCCAAGGGAGATCGTGAAGGATCCAGTGACTGCGACACCCCTCTTGGGGGTTCTACCAAGCCTGGTGTTGCCCCTGTTGTCACCCCTTCCGACCCTGACAATGCTCCAGACGGAGATGTCAGCAACCCGGGCGGCTGCCCGGACCAAGGTACCATTGAGAGACACAGACCTGTCAGTGATACACCCCAACCAGACAGATCCCGTGATACACCGAGGCCAATTAGGAGGAAACTCAAGCCATGCCGTTTCAGAGACTAATATACCCCTTAGTGTTCCTACCCCATTGACTTCCTTGGACAATGCTACACTTCACTCACACACTGTTATGCCTGGACGTCAGAGAAGAATGATCACAGCAGGTAGAGCTTTTGTTTGCCCACATTCACGTTGTACTGTTGATGATTGTTTGATCTATACCGCCGAAGCGGACGAGTGGTATTTACTGGATGCTAAATATGTTACACTTAATCAACACTCAAGCAACACGCAAGAAACTCGTGTGACATTAACTAATGTTGACAAGGTGTTGAACTCGTATTGGTGTGCTAGACGTAATATCGGTGAACAGGTGTCTAGTAAATCCAACAATTTCAAGGACAAAGTTTGTAGGAACACTCCTGACTTTCCACACTACTATTCGTTGGACTGTGAGAAATTTGTGCATGAATATGTTCACGTTGAGTTACCAGGAAAGGTTGAAAATGTTGCTGTGAAGGCTTCTACGAAGGCGATTGTAGTCGCTACTGACGATTATTTGTTATATGATTCTAATCACCTGGGGACACGGTCCCACCCTAATTCTGCCACTAGTATCATGAAAGATTTTGCTTCAAAAATGAATTATTCTGATTGCTGGATTTGTCAACAGGTCCCTGTAAGTACATCTGCTCCTATGTTTTTCCCCATACCGTTAACTAAAGCAGAATGGTTTCATTATAATTGGCAGGGTTTAGCCCAATTTGTTTTACAGGGCAAGAACCAGAGCTCTTCTTGTCAGCCCAGCACGATTCTGGTTCCTTTAAATTCTTCCTATGCAGGTGTGGATATTGGTGTGTTGGAACGTCTGACAGCAGCAGTTAACGAACACCATAGGCCTAGCGGTGTTGGGAAGGTTATTATTGATAGGCTTACACATTTGTCACAACCAACAGGTCCGAAGAAGATATATATTATCCAAGCTATGTTCGTTCAATTGAATGGTACTGCATTGAGTCCTCATCTGTCATGTTCTGGGAGTGTGACTTCTACACGGTGGAGAGGTTCAGTTGTTATTTCTGGATTGAAATGTAAAGTTGTTGATTGTGCTATGGTGCCTCAAATGAAATTACATGATACCAATACTACCAGACGGCAGAAAGGCACCACGCAGCTTAAAGTCATGCCTCTCGTAAATATTACAACCTGTATTGACATACAATCTCGGCTCAAGGGCAGCGCGATTCGTCAGCTAGGGGCCGCGTCTTGTATAGGTGGTGTCATTTTCTTGTATCCTGGTACGGAGCTTCAACTCCCGGAGGGTGTGTTTCTTGTGTGTGATAATAATGCATTCTCTAAGCTTCCTGCTTTGAGTGAGGGTCTTTGTTATTTAGCTCATCTGATACCCAGGGTTTCCGTTAGAAAAATTTGCCGCCGGACATCGTGTCCGGGAAGATTTCGATTTACCGGACAAACGTGAATTATTCCGGTCATCATATTAAAATATAATAAAAAAAAATTTTTTCAAAATCATATTTTTTTTTCTCCAAATCTAATATAGCTGTTTGTCGCGGTGATTACTGTTGTGTAGCGGCCTATATATGCCATTTAATGTCTATTTCTCATCCGATACGATTAGATGCGAGCTATATAATAATATAACATGATTCGCATGCGTGCTATGCCATTATGTCCAGCGCTGAACGGGCGCCTCACTGGGAACTGAACAGACAGCATCGATCAATGAACGGACTCCACATTACGTTAACTGAAGTTTGTTAAATTGTTTGGGATTAATGTGAGTTTTCAATTTTCTCTTTCCAGTTTTACCCTTTTTAATTTTTTTTATCAATAAAACAACGTCATTTCTATAACCAGGGGGGTGTTCCATCGACGTCGCTGGAGGAAAGTCTGGGCTTGTTTTGACAAGTCTCGCGAGATCTATCAAGATATGCCTGGATCTTTTTAAGAGTCTCGCGGGACTTGGCGAAGTGGGCCTAGGTTTCCCTTTGGCGACGTTGATGGAACACCCCCCAGGTCTCGCTGGTTGGGAAGGCATTTTCGTTTAGCTGCCTGTCAAATCATACTTAGGGGATAGCCCTGTAAGCTCATACGGGTCTGTATGTCGTCCTGAAGACCGGCTGTTAGATCATATAGCTGAAGTTTGTCTCCATCTTACAACACTACTTTACATTGTTAGCAGGCTCATAAAACAAGCCGTGTTAGTTGACTAGCGATGTGTCATTGATTTTCGACAACGCGGAAATGTATTCACATTTTTCGAAAGAAAAGTCAAAGCATTAGAACGTAGAACGGAACATCGCACGCGCGCGGAAAGCCACCGGCCCCGATTTGGCCAGAACTTTTTTTTCCGTCAGGAGATTTTCTTTTTGTTGCTTGAATCCCTGGGCTCCCCCGCACACCGTGATTTAATTCGCACACTGTCTTAGTGTAAATGTTGTCCGTTTCGTTTGTTATCCTTGTTATTGTGCGATAAAGATAAGGCTTTCCGCTTCGGGCCACCATTTTCAGCTGGGCACCGGACACACACACACTCGTGCACGCGCGGCACTGCCCGAGAGAGAAGGACCCGCCCCCTTTGGTTAGCCTATAGGCTGGCTGGAGGGGGCGGGTCCTTCTCTCTCGGGCAGTGGGTGTGTGTGTGTTTGGTGCTCAGCTGAGAATGGTGGTGATTATTTTCACCGGACATTTTGTCCGACGAGTTTTCAGTTTGTCGGACTTCAACAAATGTTACCGGACAAAGACCGGCAATTACCGGTTAACGGAAACCCTGCTGATACCTTTGATTAGGAAAGTTACTCGGGAGGAGATGTCTGTACTTCACAAACAAGCAACCCATCGTAGTCGTAGGGCGTTATCTACCGCTCAGAAGTTTTTTGGCCTAATATTCCCAAGTTATGGTGTCTACAACTCTCAGACTGAATTAAGTGCCCTATCATCCATTCTTGAAAAACACATTAATGCTTCGGATGCTGTAGTATCTGCCCTGGCTACTGAATTGACTGAAACTAAGAATGTAGCTCTCCAAAATAGAATGGCTTTGGACATTATTTTGGCCAGTCAGGGTGGTACTTGTGCTTTGATAGGCGGTGAATGTTGCAGTTATATTTCGGATTCTGGTAACGCTCTGTATGATTTCCATGAATCTAACAAGAAGGGTATAGAGGATTTACGTAAAGAACACGGTTGGAATACATTGGATTTCTTTGATTCTGCTTTTTCAGGTATTGGTAATATGATCAGGTCCGTCGCTATTATTCTTGTTGTCATTATCATCTGTATTATGTTACTTGGTATTTTAATCAAATGTTTTGGAAAGTGTATTTCTGATGTTCCGGTTAATGCTTTAATGATGGCCGACATAGCTGATGAGCAAAAGCTGGATTCTGTTTTGCTTTCTGATTTTGTTTCCTCTTTTGATGATTTGTTTATTAAGTGATGTTTTGTGATTGTTTGCTTCGGTTCCTGTTTGTTTCTTTCTATATCATGTGATTGATGTCGGTTGTGAAGTGATGTAATGGTTACGCGACAATGGAAGCTCCTGACTATGAAAGTGTTATCAATCTGAGACAGCGGTAAAGGCTGTTCTCCAACTGGGGCCATGTGCTAGCAACCTCTGACCCTGCCGCTTCGAGGACGAGGGAAACATCGGTCGTTGGAAATTTCTGTATCTCAGTTTTTGTATTATGCATGATGAACTGAGTGTGGTTTAATTGTGATTGTTATTTACAAGATTCTTTTTATTATTGGTTGTTTTCTATTTTTTGTATGTGTTATCTTTGGTTCATAGTACTGGTCCTGGGTTGGTCTGTGTGGAGGTTCTACCGAGATGTGTTGATGTGTTGATGTGTTGATGTAGTTGATGGGTTGATGTAGTTTTTCTGTCTGTCGTTTAGTTTCGGAACACACTCTGCGTGTTCCGAGGGGGGCTGTGTCGTGTATTTTCATGCTCTGTAACCATAGCAATGGCCCTCTAATACACACAATGGCCTTTTGACATGCATGTGCAGAGGCTGTAATATCATCATGAGTAGATATAATTGCATTAGGGCCCGAGCCAGAAAGACGCCCATAGCATAAATTGCATTAGAATTGTATTAGACCATAGGGTGAATTGCATTAATAACATCCTATTTACAGGACAGAAAATGACCTCACCTACTATGATCTCACTGGCAAAACTTTGTATCTAACCAAATTAAAATGACGTGGACTCTGTTTTGATTGGCTCAGCGACAGTGACAAGGGGGGGTATAAAATCCTATACACAGATGGGCTCTTTCTCTTTTTCTTCATATCCATATCTTTGACTTAATATCCTGTGACCGATTCGGACCACCAGCTCCATTGAGGGGCCATGCTGTGTAACCTGCTTTTTTGAATAAACAAGTCTTAAATTTGCTCAAGAACTCTTCTTCATTTTTAGCAGTAACAGATACCAATATATACGAAATGAGTTTACTATGGAGGTTGGAAACGGTGTGTGTCTGTGTTGTGCGTGTGTGCGTTTGCGATGTTGAAACTGGACTTGTAGATTTCAGCAGGCTGGCTACTTGAAAAGATCTTGGTTCAAAAAAGATTGAACAATGAGCACCCCTGATATAGTCGAAACTGGCAACTGTTTTTTTTGTTTTTGGTAATCTGATCACAAAGTGACACTACAGTTTATTAGCGGGTTCTAGGGCATCAAAATTGCATTTCCTTGAAACTTTGTTCACTGATAGCGTGTATGTGTAATTATGTGTATTTCTATATCTTATGCTTACCCAATCTAAAAGCTCACGGCACGTGCCTGTTGTATACAGTGAATTAAAATGAAGCCGGCGGTGTGTGTGTGTGTGTGTGTGTGTGTGTGTGTGTGTGTGTGTGTGTGTGTGTGTGTGTGCGTGTGTGTGTGTGTGTGTGTGTGCGTGTGTGTGTGTGTGCGTGTTTATTACACTAGTCAAACAAGTGTTAGCTTGTTAGCTAGCTAGCTAGCTAGCTTTGTTAGAGATATTATAGAAAAGGAAAATGCTGCTTTTGTAATGAACAGTTTTGTTGTGTGTGTCTATATTTGTAGATTTGCTGTAGAATAATAATGCGGATTGAAATTATTTCAGTCGCCTATTTCTTTCTGTGCAGTATGTTGGATGACTTCCACAAGTACAGTACACTATGTTCATGAGAGTCTATGGAAAGCATGCAAGACTACACTATAGAAGTGTTCACACCTCTGACCTGACATTTGTCTTACAGAATGACGAGGTGAGAGGTTCTGAGAGATGAGACCTTGATGTGAGTCACCAGCACTTCAGGTATTTGACATTGTCATTGTATAAGCAATTCTATTTTATGAACATAGTAGTATTTTGTAAAAATGGTGTGTTGATAACAGTGGGCAGAGACCCAGCCAACCTCTCCAACGACCACCCCATCTTCAACCTATCATTATTCTCCAAAACCCTAGAGCAAACTGTTTCTGTCCAACTTCACTCCCACCTCCAGTCTCAAACACCCAGTCCTGCGATCACATCACTCCTGTCCCCCACTCTCTCCACTGGCTCCCCATCAAAGAACGTATCAAATTCAAAGTACTCCTCAAAGCCCTCCATAGCCTGGCCCCCCCTTACCTGACTGACCTCCTTCTCCCCCATCGCCCTACCCGCACCCTCCGATCCCCATCCACTGTTCCCTTCACTGTCCCACCCTCAAAAGCTTCGGAGACCGTGCTTTTTCACAAACTGCACCCCACCTCTGGAATTCTCTCCCTCAGCCACTCAGAGACTCACCCTCACTCTCCACTTTTAAATCCCACCTCAAAACCTACCTGTTCTCCCATGCATACAACCTTCCCTACCCTGAACCATCTGCCCTAACCCTGCCCCCTCCCCTCCCCCCCTGGACATTGCTGTGTTAATTGTTCCCTGTGCCTGTTCATTAACTCTGTGTTCTATGTGCTCATGTTATCTGTTGCTTGTTGTTTCTGTTTTCAGTTTTCCCCATATTGTCAACGTCTTTGAGCCCCGGAAACTCGCTATATAAATATAATGAATTATTATTATTATTATAGTCAGATATAACTTAATGAGTCAGATATAACATAATGTTAACTTATGTTAGTTGGTCATGTGACCACTTGTGTAGAGTTCACTTCATCGTGTCCATAACTGTATGAAGTTGTACTTGGGAATAAATGTCTTATTCTTAACCCGTCCAGTCGCTCTTCTTCAGTGTTTTTATTTTGATTTATTTACAAAATTATTGGGGCACAAACTACTTGTGGCGCCGGGTCCAATATCAAGATGTAACCTAGGCATTTAGCTCCAGTAACTCTATTGACTTCCTCTTATTGGCTGCCTCTTTCTTCTTAATAGGCTGGCTCTGACAGAAAACCCAGAAGTTCTCACCCACAAAAACATATATGAGTGAATCCAAGCAGCTATTCCCAGCTGCAAGACAGTGAGTGATAACAGCCGCTTTGCGCACAACTTCAATATATTTGCATGAATTCCCATAACCATTCTCTCTTACCCCCTGCTCAGCCTTCAGAAGGATGGTGCGCAGTATGTGGTATGGCATAAAACAAATCATGAAAATACCGAGGACTATAAGAACTAGAGCACTTGACTTCTTGTACTTGGGGCTAATTCTCTTATCCAAATTGCTGATCTTAAACAGGTTATGCACCACAAATATGTAACAGACTGAGATAACGACAAACGGCACAACAAAGCCTAGAATCAAAGAGACATGACTTATGATAATGAGTGTGCCTATGTGACTATGTGGATTGTAGCCTGTGTTCAGTTCCATACATCTGGTTCTACCAGATGCATCTTGGGTTGTTCCAGAACTCAGTAAAGGGATGGATGCCAGGGACACCAACAGCCAGATCAACAGGCACACCACCCATGCACTCCGACTGTTCTGTAGGCTCTTATACCTGAACGGTTTGGCGATGGCTACAAAGCGCACCACACTCAGGACCGTGAGAAAATAAATGCTGCTATACAGGTTGACGTAGAATACATATGACATGATTCGACAAGCGAAATCTCCAAAGGCCCAACTGGAGTCCATCAGGTAATAGGAGGCCCGAAAAGGTAAGGAGCACACCAACATCAGGTCAGACACAAGGAGGTTCACCATGAACAGACTGACAGGAGTGAAGCCCCTCTTACTCCTCCACACACTGGTGAAGAACCACAGGGACGCCAGGTTGAAGATGAGGCCCACGGTGAAGATGACCAAGTAGGTGGCTGGGTAGACATTGTGTTTGAACATGCTAATGGAGCAGTTGTTGGTTAAGCTGATGGAGCAGTTGAACGTGCTGATGGAGCAGTTGTTGGTTAAGTTGACATTTTCCATCTTTTCCTTGAGGGATGCATCCAAAATCCAACTGTGGTATATCGGTGGCTGTCTTTCTCAACCTAAAACATGAAGACAGAATAATGTCAGAAGAGACTTGACAAGAAGAGACCTGTTGGTCACATTCCACTGAGGTGAGCACAGACATACAGTAGACTTGATAGCCTTGAATTTAATCAATTGAAAACCACAAACAGGTTTCAAGTTGCGGAAACGTACCAATGTTTTTTGGGTATTTCAAAAGTGTTTGAGGAGACCTGGTTTGTTCCTTATACAGTGTCTATCGAAAGTCAACACACCCCTTCGCTTTCTCCACATTTTGTTGTGTTATAGACTCAATTTAACATTGATTAAATGAAACAAAAATTGGCATCAATCCACACACAATACCCCATAATGACAAAGTGAAAACAAAGTTTTTTGAAATTTCTGAAAATGTATTAAAATCGATACACAGAAATCATGTGCATGCGTCTTTACACCTTTTGCTATGACACTCTTAAAATGACCTAAAAAGCTAAAATGTCATCAAGAAATCACAAGTTGAATTGAGTCCATCTTAATGCAAGGATATAACTTTACTTCTCAAAAGATAGTAGCGTAAGTAAAGTAAATCACCACAGTCCTCTTATCCAGTGTAATATCACCTATACACAATAACAAGTGAAAAGAAACAAAAAAATACAAAGATTCAATGGATATTAGTGGGTGGCAGTTCAATACATTTTCAACAGCAAAAGTTGACAAACAGCAGCTAAAAGTATACATATGTGTGCATGCTTTCAAGCTGTCTTTCTCATTGCCTTTATCTGTCAAGAATGTAAAGACTGTCCCATCTGGTTTTACTTTGTCCTCAATACACATGATGCATTATGATAACATACAAAGCTGCCATCAAACAGGCAAAACATGACATCAAATACCATACTGTATTTCAAACATGCAGCAAATACGAGTTGGACTCATACCTTTAATTCCCAAGAAGTAAATACGCTGACTTCTCAGCCGACACAGTCCTAATGATCAGCGGGTAGTATATTCTTAGCTCATGAATAATGATTACGGTCTCTGAAGTAAATCGTCTTACCTGTTTCCCTTTTATAGAGCGATCCTGTCACAGTCATTCCATTACAGTGTGTGTGTGTGTGTGTGTGTGTGTGTGTGTGTGTGTGTGTGTGTGTGTGTTTACAGACATGTGATTTCTGCATACTTACACTGATGTAATTACAACAACAGACCACCAGAGGGTTCTAAAAGTGTTTATTGAGTTCTCTTCTTCAAGAGAGTACAGACATTACCAGGTGCTTAAAGATTATAATTTTTTTCATCGTAATCAAAGAATACCATGACAACGAAGAAGCTGTCTTGAGACGAAGATAGTTTGTTATTCCTCAGTAACACATGCAAGCACGCACGCACGCACACACACACACACACACACACACACACACACACACACACACACACACACACACACACACACACACATACACACACACACTGTAATGGAATGACTGTGACAGGATCGCTCAACGCATTGCAACGTGTATCTGTTATTTTATAACCTCACAGGAACTATAATAAGGAAATTGTCTAGACTGTTTTCTCACAGGGAAACCACCTCATCTGTTAATGTGACTGCGACTGGTGAACGTGCAAACCACACGCTGACCCAAAGGCGTCAAAAAGTGAAAGTGAAAGTTTTTGGGTTTTTTCATAACACCAACTTGAAGTTTTAAAGTACCCACTTGATATAATAATCTGCTCTGTATGCTGCAATTACACCTAGATTTCGGACGGAGAAGCGGCGAACAAGCAACGCCAGCGTCCTCTCTCAACCGGATTTTTTTTCTTCTAATTTGTATCCCGGTTGTGTGTACTCATGTATGAGCCCTTCTAATGCTGCATTATTATTATGTTTGTTTATGTGGTTATTTCTACATGGCCAGCCTGATCTCATAGGATATCATACCAGTGGAGGCTGGTGACTTCCAGAATTGAGGAGGCCAAATGTTTTTCCGCTTGCTCGCTTCACTCGCGATGGAATGTTCCCTGTTCTTCTTATCTGTCTTTGTTAAAACATATTAATTTGTGTTTGGCGGTACTGAAGGGATTGGGACACTCTCAGGATGGTGGATGAAGCAGCTTTTATTGCCTGCACAATGGGTCATCAAATAAACAAAACAATTGGCATGAATCTCTGGTCCGCCTGCAGCAGCTATTGTCCCTTCTGCTCAGGCTCACAACATTCACCACAACATACTACATACAATCAATGACATGTCAAAAGCACTCAAACACTATGTCAATCAGACACACAACATACAATTCAGAACAATACTTCATCCATTTCTAATATTTATCCTGCAGAACAGCACTCATACACGCGTGTGGCGGAAAAAGGTACTACACGTGGAATGCAACATGACGTTACTGACTAGCCATGCCCTAGATCGCGAATGCTAGCAACACCACGAGTGGACTCTTACAAAATGCACCACAACATAGAACTCAAACAACATATGTAATAAGTTACCTGCACAATGGGTCATCAAATAAACAAAACAATTGGCATGAATCTCTGGACCGCCTGCAGCAGCTATTGTCCCTTCTGCTCAGGCTCACAACCTAAATCCTAAATGTTGTCTACCTACTCAATGAATAAATCGCGCCAGAATCTCGCCGACTTCCGAGGTCATTTTAAGCAACAGTATTTGGCCAAATGAGCTATTATTTTCAGGGATAATAGCCATGGGTGTTCTAGACGTGTCCTGCAAAGGACAAGCCACTATGGCGAGTGTTTCTTTGACTGAAGTAACTGGCGAATTCTCAAAATGGCTTCATGTGATTGGACGAACAAAATGTCAATCATTCAGCCCTAGACTCAATGCATGGTGAGGCCAGGCCTCCTCTGCCCACCTATTTTCAGTGATTTGGCCAATCACATATTGCCATGAAAAAAATTGCATTACATTGACTTCTATGAGAAACCACATTCCATGGGGAGGCCTGGCCTCCCTCAATACAAACGGATAGGGATTCTGGCCTGTAGGTGCTTTACAATTGCAATATTGGGTTTTAGCCATGGAAAAGATTTATGAACAAAACGGAAATAATTTAATATTTAAAAAAAAAAATGTTTTTTGTTAAATAAATAAAAAAAATATATATATAATTATTGTTTTTTAAAATCTCTCTCTCTTCTCTCAAATTATTGGGGAGGCCAGGCCTCCTCCACCTCTATGGAGGAGCCTCCACTGTATCATACGTAATGTAATGTCTGAGAAGATGTAAAGATGTTTACATGTGGTCAGTCTGTCGGAAATAAAGAGTTTTACAAATCAGGCAACGTCAACTGGTAAAAAGATACAAAAGGACAATTTTGACAAAAGTGCTTTTAGTGGTTTTGTTTGCTAATTCTTGTTGCTAGCGTTTGCTAATACCTTGCCCTGGCAACTTACCCTTACCACTTAGAAGCTATTCCTAATCCTAAACCTAACCCTAACCACTCAAAGTTAATGTCCAAAAATAACCCTAACCCTTATTTTCTAGGTAAATTAATATACATAACCATCTCTTTGATCTTCTGACTTCCCACACAACATGATTGTTAGGCAGCACTATCTCTCCTGTAGTGATGCAGTGCTGCTGTGTGTTGGATGTGGGATGATATTGATCAGACCAAGACTTTGTATGTAATCTTTCTGTTTATTTAAGATGTGGAAATGTTTACTATCACTCTCAATCTTAAGCACTCTAAGCACTTTTAGCATTCCATAATAATCGAATAATCCATATTTTGTTACAAGTACTGCCATACATTTCATTGTCATTTGTCTTTGAGATGAAAGGAGCATCATGAACCGTATCAACATTATCTAACATTGAGCATCTACCTCAGGATGGATGGAAGTTTAAACCAATGTATAATCAAGATGTATTGTCAACATAATTGTGTATTTCATGAAAATGACTTGATATAATAGATAATGATCTAATTTGTACCTTAATAAAAGAAAATCAGGAACATTAATGTCTGGTGTATATGTGTTTCTGTTCTGTGACAAGGCATTTCATAAGCAATATTATCACACAAATATTGTAATAACACCTTTCATTAACCACTTAGTTAGTATCAAGTCAAGTCAAGATCTCATTACATTGTATTGTTTTTCTCAAATAATTGTCTTTAAGTAATATGTCTTTCAAACAAATAAGTTAAAATGTCAAATAATAGCCTTCTGTATTGGTTAACTCATTATGTAAATATACTGAGCTAACTGTAATGAATGAGCAATCAATCATTTAATCATTTAGAATTAATCTAAATCTCTAAAATTCTGTTGAATAGCCATCTACTTCTCTGTTCTCTTCTAGATTCGAGAAGTCATCAGCATGCTCAAACCTCTGGTCTGCACCCTCTTTCAGCATTGCCACCAAGGTAGCCAATGTACTGTTAGGGTCCAGTAATTTAGCCAGGGGAATATTGACACCCATGTCTTGAAAGATGACATTCTGCAAAGTCTTGGCTAGCATTGAGTCAATGCCTAATGCAGAGAGAGAAGAATTGTCATTCAACTCATCATTCTCAACACCAATTGCCTCCCTGACCACAGTCCTGACATATTCATTCGGTGATTTGGCCAAAGTAGTTTGGTCATCTCTTGCATTAGTCAGATTAGTTTTTTTTAGCCACTCCTGTGCCAGTGCACCTAGACGCATGTTCAGGGAGGCATTTTGGGGGAGGACATGACGCTTAAGATTTTTGAAGCTGAACTTGCAAATAACCTGCTGTGACCTGTTGATCAGAAGGCATTGTTCTAAGCTCTCAAGGATTTCTGCTACCTCCATGACCACCATACCCTTGGCTGCCAGAAATCTTTGGAAATGGTCTTTATTCAGCAGGAGACCAAGGTTCAAAGCCCCCCAGTTGATGGACTGCCCTGCAAGTCCAAGGTGTTGTCGATACTGACAGAATGTGTCCAAGAATGAGTTGGCTGCACCATAGTTTGTTTGTGATGCATTGCCGATGAAGGCTGAAATAGAAGAGTAGCACACGAAGTAATCCAGCTCGCAGTGCTTTGTGGCATGGTGCAGATTGACAGCCACATTGACTTTGGGCTTCAGGACTTTCTCATAGAGAGATTTATCAAGGGCTTCAATAAGCCCATCATGTAGGACCACTGCACTGTGGAAAACACCTTTGATTGGACAAGATGGGAAACATTCCCCAATTGCAGCAATGGACTTCACCACCTGTGCTGAGACTGAAACATCACACTGCAAACTCACAACTGTGCAGCCAAACTGACTCTCGATGTTGTTTATCTCCTGCTGTAAGTCTGGTGAGGGGCTAGTTCTGGAAAGAATGACAATGTGTCCTCCCCCATGCAGTCCAATGAACTTCACTGTTTCAAAGCCCAGACCACTTAGACCACCTGTGACAATGTACACAGAGTTCTTTTGGAAAAGCTGGTTTCGCTTAGTCAGCAATGGAATGTCTGACAATGTGCCTTTGGCGGCATTATGACCCAGTATAGATAACTACTGTTTTAACAAGCTTGGTTGTTACACAACTAACTAGCTTGCTGTCGAAGCACAAACTGGTTAGGACTATAGGCTAGGATTTAGCCAGTATGATTTCGAGCCTGTGTGCTGACATATTAGTTATGATTATGCATCTAATAACACAGCCTGTTTCCTTAGGCCAGGGTGACGTCACATGGACGCCCCTCCTGTGTAACATCAGACTGACCCTCCTCAAAGAAGCTCTGTTTCCACAGCAGCAGTGTCTGACACCAGCAATGATTCAATGGATATGATTGTGCAACTAAAGTTTGTAATATATATATATATATATATATATATATATATATATATACATCGTTATTATTATATAGTATAATAGTACTTAAATAAACTTGTTGGTGGAATAAAGCCTAATGGTAATGGGTTGTTTTGGTTCTTGCTGACACCGAGCCTGTGATGGCTGTTGGTGTTTAAGAGATATAATAATAATAATAATAATAATAATAATAACATATATATATTGTATAGCGCTTTTCCTGCAAACATTGCAGCTGAAAGTGCTCCAATCATTATATAATCATTTAATTATTTAGTCATTTAAAGGCAATATTAAAAAGATGGGTTTTTAGTCTTGACTTGAACATATTTGCTGAGGTTGCATCCCTATTGTAAACTGGCAGTACATTCCACAATCTGGGTGCATAAAATGAGAATGCAGCCTCACCAAATCTCTTCTTTTGTGAATGTGGTACACAGAGAAACATATGATGATCTCTCCGTCTCGTAGCCTCTGTGTTGTGTTTGTTCCAACAATTCTCTGTGAAGTCGCAGCTCTCGCACAATACACAGTCGGCAGCAATGATAGACGTCTTACGCGGGTTGCACTATTCTTTCAGATAATAGATGAATTACTAAAGTGTAGCTTTAGGGACTAATTCACCATCAGCCTGCACAATAATCACTTCCCATGTGGCCGCGGGAACAGCTAATAATAATAATAACTTTTTTATTTGTATAGCGCTTTTCCTGCAAACATTGCAGCTCAAAGTGCTCCAATCATTATATAATCATAATTTCATTTAAAGGCAATATTAAAAAGTGTTTAGTCTTGACACACCCACAATTTGGGTGCAGAAAATGAGAATGCAGCCTCACCAAATCTCTTTTGTACATGATGTGGTACACAGAGAAAAACAGCATCAGAAGACCTGAGAGCTCTATTGGGCTGATATACTAGCAAAAGGTCTGAACATATTCTGGTGCTGTGCCAGTGAGCGCTTTATAAACAAGCAGAAGGATCTTATAATCTATTCTGAACTTAACAGGAAGCCAGAGTAGAGTCTCTAAAATAGGATATACGATACATAATATGGATATACATATAACGTATGTTATATGTATAGATAACCGCTACAGTAACAATTGACTCCAGCAAGAAAAAAAAACTACACAAGCTCTACCATTCAGCTTATATTATTTTTATTAACACATTTAAGAGAAGGTACAAAATCTACACTAAGACGGCAGAGGCAAGGATCGTTCCACATTTCATTTATCGGAAGACCAGACGTCAGCGGATGGTCCGGCGGCTCCGCCTCACTGGCAGCAGCTCGTGTCGCAGGTCTTGCCCTTGCACACGCACCCGGTGGCGCACTTGGCACACCCGCTGGGGCAGCAATCACAGCAGCCTGGGGGGGGAGGGGGGGAGAGGGGGACAGAGGTTAGTAACGACTGACACCTGAGTGGATCAATGAGGTCAATTCAAAGGGATTTATTGCACTGCCGTTGGATTTACGTAAACACTGGTTCCACATGATCGAAAAGTGTTTAAAGCAACACAAATTTGGTTGAACGTTAGAATAATTGAATAAAAATCAAGAATATGGGTTGATTTAATAAAAACATTCCCATCGTGTGGAACCAATGTAGACACTTTTACGCAAATCTTAAGGTATTTTATTCACCACCAGTGTGAATTAATTAATTTATTTGACACGTTTTTAAAATGGGGTATACAGTTATCGGCTCCAAAGGAGCCTAAAAAGCATACACGTATAAAAGAGAAGAAAAAAACCGTCAAGGATAACACAAGAAAACCAGAGGCTTATTTCCATTGAGGTCCTTTGATGTAAAAAGATGTAGCAAGTGTAGTAGAGGTTATCTGCCGGGTCAGGAAGGTCCCGTGGGGGGGGCAGTATAGCTTCCGGGTTAGTCTAATGTGGGGAACGGCCATGCTCTGTAATGCTCTGCACTTATTACTATAAACCAGTTAATGTTTACCCGCTGTCCGCTCATCATTATTATATTAGGAAGATATCACATCTGGCGACGAGATAAACGGTGAACTTGGAGGAAGTTGTGGAAAAGACGAACAACTTGTGAGTTCTAGAACGCGGACAACTCGGCTAATGTCGGAGGACGAGGGAGCTAATAGTGATAACCCAGACGTCGAGATGGCTACCATGATGGTCGGAACACTCACTGCTTTTGACAGTAACACCCAGACGTGGGAGGAGTATGTCGAAGTTTTGGGACATTTTTTCATTGCAAATGGGATTACGGATGCGGATAGGAAGCGGGCAATATTGCTAAGCTCTGTAGGCAGTCGGACATACAGTTTAATGAGGAACTTGTTAAGCCCGGACAAGCCTGGTGAGAAGACATATGACGTCTTGACCGCACTGCTTCAGTCGCATTATAACCCGAAGCCCAGCGAGATAGTCCAAAGATTTAAATTTAATTCAAGGATTAGAGCGGCAAATGAAACTGTGACGGAGTATTAGTGCAGCAGATTAAATCAATATTTCATAAGAATCGTTCACTTGGTGATACAAGCACCAAATTTGGCACAAATGATGTCCAGGATGTACTTTCTAAGAAAAGTACGGTTTCCAGCTGAAAATCCAAGATGGCTGCCACTTTTCAAGATGGCTGCCTCATCAGATGCAAAATAACGTTTTTTGGAGTAGAACTTGAATGAACAGAAATGGGTTAATGGTCCAAACATCAAAATGAATGTATCCTTACTGGAACTCAATTGTGTCAATTAAATTCCAATATGGCCCACCAGTTTTCAAGATGGTGGCTATTACGTAACTCAAAATAAGCGTTTTTGGAAGCTGTCTGATCACAGATATTGCATTAAATTGAAGGGCAGCATTCATCACCATTAATTGAGATGATGTGGTCAACCATCTGTCGACATCACTGCTGTGAAACTCACCATGGGGTTCAGTCCACCATGCAGAGAAGAAGCGAGGTCTTGAATTTGAAGTGGGCATTACCTCACTCTTGCCCCTTCTTCGTGATGAGGCACATTCTGTTGCCACAGTGAGGCATTCCATGAACAAAGTCAGGGATGCTATTGCACACCTCAACCCAAACCAGGTTCCCGTGATAACTGCAGACCAGCCTATTTATGCTCTTGCCAAACAAGTCCAGTGGCACTGGCCTGACCTGTAGCCTATGGTGAGGACAAATTTGTTGTAATGTTTGGTGGACTCCACATAGAGATGGCTGCATTCAGATCACTGGGGACCCTGCTTCAGAGTAGTGGGTGGACAGGTGCTCTTGTGGAGGCTGGGGTAGCTTCTTCTGGAAAAGCTGACTCATTTCTTTCTGCCTCAAGTGTCACAAGAACACGCCTAATGCACCAAGTTACAGCATGTTGTCTCTACATGCTCCGAAAGGAAGCATATGAGTACCATTGTGCAGAGGAGAATGAAGGAGCCCTGAATTTCAGTGACTGGTGTGATAAACGCAGGGAGGAGAGCCCCCAGTTTCAATTCTGGGAGCTTGTGTTGTCAATGGAATTGGTGGTTTTCTCTTTGGTCAGATCTTTCAGAGAAGCTAACTTCAACTTGTATTGTCAAGCACTGTCTGCTCTAATTCCATTCTTCTTTGCAAACAACAATGTGAACTATGCTCGATGGCTCCCCATCCACCTCAGAGACATGGCGTCTTTGGAGCAAACTCATCCTCAGGTTTCCCATGAATTTCAGCTTGGAAAGTTTGTGGTCCACAAGACTCACAGGGAGTTCTCAGGCTTACCCATTGACCAAGCTCACGAGCAGGCCAATGCAGTTGTTAAAGGTGATGGTGGTGCCATTGGCCTTACAGAGGATCCATCTTTACTGAGGCGGTGGATGGTGTCTGGACCAGAAGTTAGCCAGTTAGTCAACCAGTATGAGTTGGCATCTCAAGTCAAAGAAGCAAACAAAGATGTCAGGCATCATGAGCAGACCAGTCAGTCTCAGAAGTCCTTCACTGACAAGGTCCAAAAGTTGTTTGATGTGATGAAGGATCTGGGCAATCCTTTCCAGGAAGAGTCCAAAGATCTGCTCACATTGGACACAAAAACCATCGCACATCCCAGTGCTGCTGAGCTTGTAAGAACTCACTTTGAGAAAGGTCAAGCTGCCTTCAGAGACTTTTTCAATGGTCTGGGGGATGAGGGTTCCTTCTATAAGCCTATTAAAAAGAACAAAGCCGACTTCTTTCGCCAAGAGGCAGCTGCAGCTTCCAGTGACATGAAGAAGCAGGTACTCAAAGATGACTGTCGTCTGTTCTCGCAGCTTTTTATATCGTGCCAATCACGAGAGTGTGACCTGCTTGAGTTCTTTAAGCATGAGAATCAACCTTTCCCTGCTGCACTGAGTGACACAGGGAAACTCCACTCTGGCCAGAAGTCTCAGCTTTCAAAAATTCTGGAAGCTACCATTTCTCCTCCTGACAAACAACCAGAATGTGATGCCATTATCATTGATGGTTCCTCTCTTGTGCATTCATTGTCTCCTACGACATCAAAGACCTTTGAGGAATATGCTGTCCAGGATGTAGTTCCAAAAATCCAGACCTACTCATCAAAGTATGAGCGAACAGATATCATTTTTTATGTCTACTGGACTTCAAGCCTGAAGGCTGAAACTAGGTCAAACAGAGGTATGGGAGGTCGACAAAGAGTGACAGACAAAAACAAACTGCCACCCAACTGGAAAAGCTTCCTGCGAGACAGCAACAACAAGACTGAGCTCTTCATGTTCCTAGCCGACAAGATAGTGACCCTGTGTCCCAACAATGTCATAGTTGTGACCAAAGGGGAGCAGGCTCTATCAAACAAGCCCATCAGCCTTGAAGGCTTAAGTCCATGTAACCATGAGGAAGCTGACTCCAGAATCTTCATACATACTCTTCATGCAGCCAAGCAACAGATGAAGTCTGTGTTGATCAAGGCATGCGACACAGATATTCTTGTTGTTGCAGTCAATGTTTTTGCGACTCTTCAGGATGCAGGCTTAGTAAGGCTTTGGGTAGAATTTGGCCAAGGTTACACTAGAAGATTCCCGTTCGCTACACTGGTGTCAGAAGTGGGATGGAAGGAAGGCCATCGGAGAGGCGTGTCCACGTGAGGGACTTGACATAGTGAAGCGTGAGGGCACGCTCTCCCGAACGGTGAGGATAGTGTAACGATCCTGTATGAGGCCCCGTTAACAGCTCCTCCAAGGGAGTTAACTCTCTTGGTCTAATGGTTAGCGCGGCCGTCGGTTATGTGGGAGGTCGGGGTTCGACTCCCGCATGGGGCGAGTTACACTAGCAGATTCCCGTTCGCTACAATATATTTCAATGTATAGGCCATCAAAATAGGATTATTCAGTCAAAAACGCTGTTTGAATCCATTTCGAATGGTGGCCATCTTGAAAAATGGTGGCCATTTTGTTTTTTCAAGTGGAAACCGTACTTTTCTGAGAGAGTAGGTCCCAAAGCACTTGTGTGCCAAATTTGGTGCTTGTATCACCAAGCGAACGATTATTTCATTAATCTGCTGCACTATATGTGGCAGTACTAAGAGAGCTGGCTCAACATTGCAACTACGGTGACAAATTGAAAGAGATGCTACGCGACAGGCTCGTATGTGGCATAGCAGATGATCGCATACAGCGGAGATTGTTGGCGGAGGCGGAGCTAACGTTCGACAGAGCATTGACAGTCGCGCAAGCCATGGAAACTGCAAATAGGGATGTGCAGGATCTGCAGTTGGGACCGAGAACGCTGGACAGTACTGTGAGTAAAGCTGTATCCCATGCGCCAGTGTATAATGTGAAGGAAAAACAGAAGTGGCAAGGACAAACAACTCCATTGTTGGCATGTTATAGATGTGGGGGTGAACATATGGCAAGGGACTGTCGTTTTCTCAATGAAAAGTGCCATGGCTGTGGGAAAAATGGGCATGTGAAGAAAATGTGCAAATCCTCAACTCCGGATCAACTTAAGCTTAAGGGAGGAGGGAAGTACAAGCAAAAGAGTTTTAGAAATGATAAAAAGCAGTCTGCCCATCACATAAGTGAAATGTTTCAAGCGACGAAGATGTGTTTACTATGTACAATCTAACAGAGTCCAAGTTAACAAAAGTTGATCCCATTACCACACAGCTTAACATAAATGAGAGTACTGTTAAATTTGAAGTGGATACTGGCTGCAGTGTGACAATCTTGACAAAGACGGAATATGCCAAGCTATGGACAGCAGGGGGCACAAAAGAGCTGCAGGATTGCTCAGTGACTCTGAAAACGTATACAGGTGAAAAAGTACCTACACTGGGAGTAGCAGAAGTGACTGTAAAGTACAGAGACCAAGTAAAACAGCTACCAGTAGTGGTCGTAGCAGGCACAGGACCCAACCTGTTGGGCAGGGGATGGATCAAAGAGCTAGGAATGAACTGTGTGCTGGTGAATAAAATGGAGCAGCTACAACTGACATTACAGGATGTGCTAAAGCAACATGAGGATGTGTTCAAAGAGGAACTGGGAACCTGGGTAGGCCCACCAGCGAAAATCTATGTCAAGGAAGGCGTTGCCCCAAAGTTCTATAAACCTAGACCAGTCCCCTACGCCATGAGGAAGAAGGTGGAGATCGAGTTAGAGAGACTCACAGACCAGGGAATTATTGAACCAGTGAAGTTCTCTGAGTGGGCAGCACCGATCGTGCCTGTGTTAAAGTCTGATAATTCAGTGCGCATATGTGGAGACTACAAAGTCACTGTCAACCAGGTGTCGAAGCTTGAGCAGTATCCAATCCCAAGATTGGAGGACTTGTTTGAAAAGTTGTCCGACGGGGAGAAGTTCAGCAAACTGGACCTGAGCCATGCGTATCAACAGGTGACACTTGATGAAGCATCCAAGCCATATGTCACTATTAACACGCACAAAGGTCTTTTTCAGGTGAATCGTCTTCCATTCGGGGTCTCCTCCAGCCCAGCAATTTTTCAAAGGATGATGGAGAGTCTGGTGGCCGGCATTCCAAATGTGGCCGTCTATCTGGATGACATTTTGCTGACGGGGCGGAGCGACCAAGATCACCTGGCCACACTAAACCAGGTGTTGACGCGGCTCCAGGAAGCTGGCCTTCGTCTGAAACGCAACAAGTGTGCATTCATGGAACAGGAAGCAGAGTTCCTAGGACATAAGGTGGACGCCTCGGGATTACATCCTCTACCACACAAGGTCAGTGCCATACAGAAGGCACCAGCACCGACCAATGTCACAGAACTGAGAGCATACCTTGGCCTACTCAACTACTACAACAGGTTTCTGCCAAACCTGTCAACATGGTTATCGCCTTTACATGAACTGTTGAGGAAAGAGACAACATGGAAATGGGAGAAAAAACAGGAGAGAGCTTTTGAGGAGTCGAAGCGACTTATGCAGTCATCTAAGGTGTTAATGCATTATGACAGCCAAAAAGATCTGATCCTGTCATGCGACGCTTCTCCGTATGGAGTGGGGGCGGTGTTGTCACATCGCATGCCAGATGGACAGGAGAGGCCCATCAGCTTCATGTCGCGGACACTGACGTCGGCTGAATCAAACTATTCACAACTGGACAAGGAAGGTCTGGCGGTGATGTTTGGCATCCAGCGCTTTCATAAATATGTATATGGAAGGAAGTTCGTCATTTGCACTGACCACAAACCCTTACTATCTCTCTTCAATGAGATGAAAGCTGTGCCTCAAATGGCATCCCCTCGTATTCAGCGGTGGGCAGTAACGTTGCTAGCGTATGAGTACGAGATTGTTTACAAGCCAGGGAAATACCACAGCAATGCAGATGCCCTGAGTCGACTCCCTCTGCCTCATCAGTCCACAGAGAGAGAGCAAGAAGAACGAGTGCTGATGATGGAGAATGTGACCCTCGTCTCGGCAGCGGAAATGAGGAAATGGACAAGCAGGGACCCTGTGTTGTCCAGAGTGACAGAGTTTGTCCAACATGGTTGGCCGTCACAAGTCCCAGACCCAGCTTTCCAACCGTATGCTGTTAGGAAAACAGAGTTAAGTGTGCAAGATGGCTGCGTACTGTGGGGCTCACGGGTGGTGGTTCCGCCGCCTGGACGAGACGCTTTGTTACAGCAGCTACATCAAGGTCACATTGGCATCACAAGAATGAAAGCCTTGGGGCGGAGCTACTTCTGGTGGCCAAAGTTGGATGCGGACATCGAGGCTGTAGTCAAGAGATGTGTCACATGCCAAGAACACCGCAACTCGCCAGCTCCAGCACCACTTCACCCATGGGAGTGGCCAAGCAAACCATGGCAAAGGCTGCACATTGATTATGCAGGTCCGTTTATGGGACACATGTTTTTGATCCTGATGGACGCGCATTCAAAATGGATGGATGCTTACCCGGTGACAGCCTCGACTTCAGCCATCACCATTGAATGTCTACGGAAGAGCTTCAGCATTCAGGGGCTACCAGAGACAATTGTGTCTGATAATGGCTCATGTTTTGTAAGCACGGAATTCAAACAATTTATGCAGAAAAACGGCATTGAGCACATCACCTCTGCTCCCTATCATGCTTCCTCCAATGGCTGTGCTGAGCGTGCAGTCCAGACATTCAAGTCAATGATGAAAAAGGCAGGTGAAGGGAGCATCAACACTAAGGTGTCAAGAGTGTTGTTTAGTTATCGCATTACACCACAGTCCACCACAGGGCTGTCGCCTGCTGAAATGTTGCAAGGTCGAAAGTTAAGATCCACACTCGACCAAATTCATCCAGACCGTCGAACAAGGGTGGAACGAAAACAAGGCATCCAAAAGAAGCATCATGACAAGCAAGTTTCAGGGAGAAGTTTCCAGGAGGGGGACACAGTGATCACAAGGAACTTCAGTCATGGGCCTAAGTGGATACCTGGGATCATAATCAAAATCACAGGTCCTGTTTCCTATAAGGTCATGCTGGGAGATGGCAACATTGTGCGCAGACACGTCGACCAGATACTGGCCAGACCTGAGGACAAGGACTTGATGGACCCGAAGATTAGAGACCCTCCGGGGCTGCCTGAATTGCCATCAGCAGCTGTTGCAATGTCAGATAATTCCATTCCTGAGGGAAACAGCTGTGTTCCAGGGGAAAACTCTCCCGGACCTGCAGAACCTGCTCCGGACAAGTCGGGAACATTAGTGACTGACAACCTACCTCCAGGCACGCCAGTGCAGTCACAACAGCGGATCACTCCTGTGCGACAGTCGCATAGAAGAGTGTCCAGGCCAAGTTATTTGAAGGACTTTGATGTTTAAAAAAAAAAAATATATATATATATATAGGGAAGGGGACAGTTAATGGTAGTTATGCACAGGTAGTTGTTTTGTTTCATGGAGTATATACTGTGTGGGTATTTGTTTTTGGATTTTATTAGAAGAAGCTCATAGCTTAAGGGGGGAGGAATGTAGTAGAGGTTATCTGCCGGGTCAGGAAGGTCCCGTGGGGGGGCAGTATAGCTTCCGGGTTAGTCTAATGTGGGGAACGGCCATGCTCTGTAATGCTCTGCACTTATTACTATAAACCAGTTAATGTTTACCCGCTGTCCGCTCATCATTATTATATTAGGAAGATATCACAGCAAGGTAGAAAGATAAGAGGGAGTAGGACAAGCAATGACATTGGCAGGAAAATCAGCAGGACAGGTTTGGCATACAGGCAGTAGTTTACAATAATAACAATGGTATAATCCATCAGACAATAAGTGATCCTATAAATAGAAAAGTTCTAGGCCCTCATATAAATGACTAAAGAGCCATTTCTTCAGATGACTTTTGAAGCTGCTCAAACTCAAGAGAGTTTTAAGTTCTTTAGGTAGACTGTTCCATTGTTTGGTAGCAGAGTACAAGAATGATTATTTTCCCATCAAGGTATTGCATTTATATGGTACAAAATCAGTAGAGCTCCCTCTAGTGGAGTATTGGTGGCATTCCCTAAAATAATTATGGAAATACTTATTTAATACACCCAGGATAATTCTTCGCACCAGGCAAAGTTTAATCATTGAGACAATAGCATCAACCTTGAGCCACCTAAGGCTTGCAAAATGAGGTTTCGAGGTGAGTACGAGGGAAGCTTCAATACATTCCCGACAAACTTGTTCTGAGAAGTCTGTAACTTATTCTTTAGCTTATTGTGTATGCTACTATACCATGATGTGCATGCATAGTCGAAATGACTTTGTACTAAAGCCCCTGCTAAGATCGGTAAAGCCTTCTTATCCAGGAATCTAGGAACATCTCCAAAACAAGTGAAATTGCAAATAACAAAACAAATGTAAACAAACGACTTTACCTGAGTGAATGGTTTAATCGAGACATGCAAGCTCAATTAACACTTCATAGACACGGATCAATGGCAGCAGCAGATCATTAGCAGCAGTCAATCACCACGTTGGAAACGTTTTGAAAAAGCAAAAAACAACAACTTACTTTTCTTACAGCAGGTGGTGCACGAGCAGTTGGTGCATTTGCAGGATCCAGCGCATTTGCAGGTTCCCGCTACAAACGTCACAAACACGTCAAACAATTAGCATGACATGAAACGATGAACATTATTATTATTATTAGGATTGTTAATCTCGCTGGTGTTGTAGAGCTGCTCTGCTCTGCTCGTTGCGTTGTAGACTTGTCTTCAATGTAATGACAAGTAAACGACACTTTCATAATCATCAATGATCTTGTGACTCTGATGTCTCTGTGGAGCGGACACTTACTCTTAGAGCAATCACAAGGGTCCATGTTTAAGGTCGCGTCTCCCTTCTGTATCCCAGTGGAATGATGAAGTACAACTTCTGTCTCTGCGAGCAGTCAGCGTCTACCCTCCCCTCGGCGGTGTCCCTTTTTATACCGTCCGGGTGGCCGTCGGAGGGCCGAGTGCAAACCCCCGCATGACGCGGTCACGTAGCCCATGACTAACACGCTGCACACGACCTCCTTTCAACCACAAAGCGCGAAGTCAACTTCCCACGGAGCACGAGTTGCTCTGTTGTTTCCATCTTATATAAGCTTCATTAACATGTCCATCTGCATTAATGTCAACACAAATATGCAACTACACACACACACACGCCTACTTCGAAAGTTTAACGCCATCAATACGTTGTTTATAAAACTCTTAACATATCCCATAAATCTGGGTTTTGGGTTTAAAACTGTTAGGCTGTCATTGTTTATCTTCAAGTTCAACAGTACAGTAGGTTTAGCAGAAGGCTGAAATCACAATGTGGGAAAAGTGTGGTAGATTTACATACACACACGGTAACTAATCACAGCGTGCCAGAACTGTATCCAGGCTGTGGAACAAACAAACACCCTTTACAGGGGGGGTATTCCATCAACGTCACTAAAGGAAAATCCAGGCTTATTTTGATTATATCAGTAAGTATATAAGTATACAAAATAAGGCTGTATATTAAAATCAATCTTATCAAAATAAGCCTGGATTGTTCTGGATTGGATTGTCCTTTAGCAACCTTGATGGAATACCCCCCAGGTCTATACAGAATCACAATCAGAATTAATTTTATTACATCAATGTACGGATACACAGAGTACAATTCTTGGGTTCCGGTTCATTAAACATTGGCATTGTTTTTGCAGCAGAATACAAGATCAATATTCAAATGGAATAACATGAATGATCTTTATTGTCATTGTAACGGGTACAGCAAAATTGAAATGCAAACCCTAGGTGCTAACAATCAAAACACAGTCCTAAGATAATAAAAAACAAGAATGAGACATAAATAGACATAAATAGGGGGATAAGTGATCGGTAGGAATCTGAGAATGTATCTATTATGTAAACGTATATACTTCTATACACTATATGGCCTATTCACAGGGGGTATAGCAAGGGGGGAGTTAGCATGTAACTGTGTACTTTTATAAACATATGAACTAGTAACATACAGTATATGAAAACCTAACACAAGGATGTAAACTGTAATGTAAAATAAGCAGGATATAAAAACAACAACAATCAACAATAGTATCAATAGCAGCAGAATGCAAATCACCAATGATACACAGATATGCATACATTATATAGGTGTATCTCAAATCAAACTAAAACCCAATGATCATTAAGTACAGCAAGCTGTCTGTTGTGGACAGTCATGCTTGTCGTGTCTGCACACGGTACACAAAACAACCTTTCATTACTTCCCTTTTTGTCGCTCTCCCCGGAGGCAATGAAGCGCAGCACTCCCCCCCGAGTCTGCACCCCGCCCGGGCAGTGTTGCCTGCTCGGGAGCAAAGTAAACAATCGGTATATAAAACAGTGATTCTTTTGCACTCGTCTCTTCGTCCGAGAGAGTCCTCCTCCCCGCTGTCAGCATGCTCCCTCGCCCCGGGAGGAAATGAGCTGCGTCATACTGATGTGAACGTCACGGTCGTGTGTGATGTGTCCGGTAGAGATACTGCTGCTCAGGCAGAATTAGGACACCAGAACAGTACGGTAATAGACACCTGTCCTGGCCGCCTCAAATAAAAGATTACAAATAGCACAAAGCTCGAGAATTAAAGAAAGAAAGCAGTGCGACGGGAGAAACACGCCCACCGCCACGCACGTGTCAGCTGATCTCTCCTCTGGTTCTGTCTCTGTCTGACTGGTTCTGTCTCTGACTGACTGGTTCCAGGGACGCGGGAAGGGGGGTGCTGAGGGTGCTGTAGCACCCCCTAGCGGCAGGCAGAAGGAGCTCCTCCTGCCTGAATTTAAAAAATAAAAATATTATTCAAACAATAATTTAAAACAATATAATAACTATTGTTGCTTTTGGGAATAAAAATAAATGTGTTTTTTGTAATAAATGTAAAAATGTGTTTGTTAGTTTTAATGTTAGTGATCACATGGTCATATCTTGCTAGGGAATCTCTGAGTTCTTTAGCAAAAATGCTAAATCAGCCAGAACAATTGAAGTGGAGTTGGAAGAAGATGCTGATGCAGTTGCTTGCTTCGCTTAACAACACTCCCATTAATGCTCTACTGTCGGACGTTGTTGAGAAAGAGCAACAGACGGCCAGAAACGTATTAGAACTGATATTCAGATCCATCCGATTCTTCGGCAGCGAAGGGCTTCCGTTAAAAGTGCCACCTCTAGATTGGATAGGGAACGCATAATGGACTGTACACGAACTATTTTCCCAAACTGAACATGGGTTTTACTACCACTGTACTCAGCAACACTAATCAAGTGAGTTTCAACCATGAGGGGTGTGTCACACAGAGTGTATTATTTTTGAGGTACTGTCCAGGGTCCTGAAGACATCTAGCTTGTATCCTGATTGAAGGTGACAAAACAGATACAGTTTTATGTTTCTGTTATGCCATGTAAGTAGCCTAAATCAAAAGACAGTAACGACTTCTGTGTTTAAACATGTAATAAAAGCGATTGGTTGACGGGTGGTAACTTGCAGTAAATCGACGGCGATGCGCTAAATCGAGAGATTTACACGTAGATGGAGATTTTTTTTTTTTTTCAAACAAAAAAGATGCGGGGCTATTCAGAAAACATTCCGTGAGCTTAGAATGATAAGGTTCTATCTCCGTTTAGAATGATAAGGTTCTATCTCCGTTTAGAATGATAAGGTTATATCTCCGTTTAGAATGAGAAGGTTCTATCTCCGTTTAGAATGATAAGGTTCTATCTCCGTTTAGAATGAGAAGGTTCTATCTCCGTTTAGAATGAGAAGGTTCTATCTCCGTTTAGGGCAGTTCAGAGATATTGAGCGTCAAAGTTTTTACATTCCATTATGTTCTGTGAGATGGAACCTTTGTATTTTATTAATTACTAACTCAAAAATGTCAACATTTTAAAAAATAACACCACACAGGCATTAATAAACACCCGATGGATCAGATTATATAAAAAGCTCAATTTTGACAAAAATGGAGATAGAACCTTATAATTCTAACGTCACGAGTTGTGCGCGTAGCCATCCAGCAGGTGGCGCAACAAGACAGTGCGTCCTTCATATACTTAGAGAGAGAGAGAGGCGGGAGGGGGGGAGAGAGGGTGAGTTTATCGGTGAACCGAATCTTTCTCCAAACGCTTCTCACACGCACCCTTTTTTGCAAGCCAAGCGTGATATCCGCGATGTCTCCGCAGACACTCTCCTCCTTTGGCCGAAGCCCGGGGGTGCTTTAGGAGGTAACGGCTGTGCGCTGCGCCTGGAGACAGGAGACATCCACATGCCCAGGCAGCAACCGCCCAAGAACCGGCGAGGGGCTCTCTCCCGTGGAGACCCATGTGCTGACTGCTTTTGGGGAAGGCGGGAATATAATAGGAATGCATCGGAGGATGGAGCTTCAGAGATAAGAGAGATTCTGAATTCTATGTATGGGCGTTTCGAAAAGGTGGGGACTCTTGGGTAAGTCGTGACGTTAGAATTATAAGGTTCAATCTCCATTTTTGTCAAAATTGAGTTTTTTTTAAACATAATCTGATCCATTAGGTGTTTATTAATGCCTGTGTAGTGTTATTTTTAAAATGTTGACATTTTTTGAGTTAGTAATTCATAAAATACAAAGGTTCCATCTCACAGAACATAATGGAATGTAAAAACTTTGACGCTCAATTATCTCTGAACTGCCCTAAACGGAGATTCTAGAACCTTATCATTCTAAGCTCACGAAGTGCTGACGTGAAGGTCGTTTTTAAGTGACTTGGGTCTCCGAATTGGTTGCTTTACTCTTTACTTCCACTGTGGTGAGTTTAACCATGGAGAAGGCACAGGCGCAGCCCCAGGGTCACTTGGGGTCACTGGCCCAGAGCGCAGAGGGTTCGGCGGGGGACCTCTGCAGGATAACCGACGAGGAGCTGCGCAAGTGGAGCAGAGAGGAGCTGGTGCGACGCCTGCGTGGGGCAGAGGCCGAGAAGATGAGGGCCATCCTGGACCACGGGACTATGATCCGGGGGGTCAACCGGAGACTCCAACAGCACCTGGACGAGATCCGGAGTTTAAAGGTGAGGGAAGGAGAGAGGTCCGAGGTCCGAAGTGTTTAGTGATGTTCTGATAATTTAATTTATCTGTTGGTTGTATCTTGTATGTTCCATATCGGTTAATCTGTCAATTGTTACAGAACATATCGTGACGTTAGAATTATCTTATTATATTATTATAAGGTTCTATCTCCATTTTGGTCAAAATTGAGTTTTTTTTATTACATAATCTGATCCATTAGGTGTTTATTAATGCCTGTGTGGTGTTATTTTTAAAATGTTGACATTTTTGAGTTAGTAATTCATAAAATACAAAGGTTCCATCTCACAAATCATAATGGAATGTAAAAACTTTGACGCTCAATATCTCTGAACTGCCCTAAACCTTAGAGATAGAACCTTATAATTCTAAGCTCACGATATCTAATCGTTCAGGAGGATACTGTTTCCTACTGTCCACGAACATAATAGGCTTATTCCATCTGCATAGAAAGAAGTAACACCTCGATGATTTTTGGGCTCTCTTTTTCAAGACAAACCAAGCCAATTAGGCTCTTGTTGCAGACAGGTTACTTAATCCCTAAAATCTTAACCTACAATTATAAGACCAGCATGATTGTTTTGAAATCCACATTAACAGAGAACATTCGATTAACTTATTGCATTCAATATGTTTGCACAAATAGGCCATCGTATATGTTTTGCCTACCTAAATTATTATGTGTCTGCTGATAAGTCAATTCAAGTCTAAAAAGATTGTCAAGCAGGAAATTGGACAAAATGTAGCTTATCGGCCATGAAAAGAGTCTTCAACAAGTGCGTGCACACACGCGCACACACACACACACACACACACACACACACACACACACACACACACACACATGCACGCCAGGGGCGGATCCAGGTTATATTTGTGGGTACAGAAAGGGTACAGTTAAATTGGGGGGGGCCACCCAAAAACAACAATAAAAGTGTAGGCCGCCACCGACCTCTCTCTTCAACATTTAGATTATAAGTGGAAACAATTACTTTTCTTAAATGTAATAGTTACACAGTGTATTTATGTCTTCATCGTGTTTCTGTTGGCTACATTAACTATTTCACCTTGTAAGGAAGGTGCATATAACCTTCTCATTTTGCACTGTCAACATTAAAATTCTGATGGACCCCTTGTTCATGATATTCTCATCAACATCTGGCTCTTATGTGCAATAAGTAAGCTCAACAACAGTAGCCTAAGGCAGAATAAGTGGGTGCAATGTAATGTGCAAGAATAACTCTATTTACAGCACTGTAAATGTTAACATATTGCAATATTTATTATATATATTTTTAATAATGATATCAATCTAATCAGATCTTCAATTGTAGTAAACAAGAATTCTCACATAATACGCAGCACTTAATACATTCTCACAGTGAAATTGAGAACATTAACAACTATTCTTTTTTATCACTAATTAGTAGGTGTGTATCGGTTCCCGGTTGATTAATTGCTGAATACCTCCTCTGTGTCTGCTCCTGTGTGTGTGTGTGTGCGTGTGCAAACCAGACTGTTAACCAGAAGCTTCAGGAGGACAACCAGGAATTGCGGGACCTGTGCTGTTTCCTGGACGACGACCGCCAGAAGGGCAAACGCGTATCGCGGGAGTGGCAGCACCTGGGCCGCTACAGCGCAGGCCTCATGAGGAAGGAGATGGCCCTCTACCTGCAGAAGCTCAAGGAGCTGGAACAACGCCAGGGGGAGGTAATAAGTGAGAACCTGGAGCTCAAGGAGCTGTGCATCCTACTGGATGAGGAGAGGGCAGGTGGGGGTGGAGTAGGGGGAGGGCAGGGTGCCTGTTGCAGGAGCTCCAGCGACAGTCAGAGTAGTTTGAATCACACAGGTGGTGCTACTACGACTAGCCTGCTTCGGGATGTGGGGGATGGGAGTAGCACCTCCAGCGCTGGAAGCGCCGACAACCCTGATAGTTCCCGTCATAAACCCTCTTACTTGGGCTCCGGCCCGAACTCTATACCCAGTCCCGCGCCTTATTCTGACCTCAAAACACAGGGCCCAGGGCCAGGGCCCGCAGGCCGCAGGCACAGCGCCAGCCAGGAGTACCACACCTTCCCCCAGTCCTGCAGACCCCGTGGGGGATCCCTCACCAGCTCCGACGGCCCCAGGGGACTCCGGTGGCCCACCACCCCAGAGAAGCACGGCAGGTCCCCCACCGCCGGGGGAGGAACCGAGACCCACCCCAAACTCAGCGGTGCAGACGACGACACGCCGGCCCAGGAACAGCTCTTCGGGCCCGGGCAGAGTGGGGGCTCGAATCAGGATCCTGTCCAGTCTAGTCCGGATCTCTCCCAGAGACACAGAGCTGATACGCTGGCGGTCGGGGTTAGTTGCGGGAGCCCGGAGACGAAACAGGCACCGACGGGGACGCCCGAGCTCCTGAGGAAGGGGCGAGTCGTTGCGGGGAGCCCTGAGGTGTTTCGCCACCATGACCACCACAGCCCCGGCCCAGACCACATGAACGGGAGGTGTGGAGGCAGCGCACCAGGCAGAGAGGTGGCCCAGAGGAGGACCGTAACAGACGATCTTTCCACTCACCACCGGAGCATTTACAACAGTGTGCATGGTGCGTTTAACAACCTTAGTAATAATACTTTTGTTTATATTTATTTATTTATCAGGGGGAGCCATGCAAGACATAATACTTTTCCCCCCAGTGTATGTGTGTTTACACCGTTTAGGTTACTGGAAGGTTAGGTTATTAGCACAATTCTATCCTCTTGGTATCTCTCACTTGGGTGGGGGGGGGATTTAGGGGTGGGGGTTTTGGGGGCAAAGAGGTTATGTCACTCATTCCAGGGTGTCTGGAGTCAACCAGGTAACCCAGCTGTGTGTGCTCAGGGCTGTGAGTCAGATAACACAAATAAAAGCTCATAAAAACATACACACACACACACACACTTCAGACATACACACAAAAACACACAACCTGTGGTTATGCCACTAAGCATAGCAGGGGTCCTGTCTCATTGGAGGATATCAGAATCAGAATTCTTTTTATTGTAGTATATTTGCACATACAGGAAATTGACTTGGTGTGGTTGGTGCATAGGACATAAAGACAGCAATATAATTTAAAAAAAAAGGACCGGCACCGGTCCGCGGCCCGGTGATTGGGGACCACTGGCTTAGGGTACGGTCATCCCAAGGATCCCAGTTAACACCTTCCTACAGTATTTTGATATTCAGTAGCCATTAAATGAAGTATACGATCAAGTTTAAAAACTGTATTGTTGCTTTACGGGCCGTTGTTGATGGAGGGTTTTCAGACGTATTGAATAATGATCATTTGAGAAGAAGGCCCTATTCTGTGTACCCTAGAGCTTGTTAGTATGCTTTAGAGGACAAATGATAGTCAGAACCGGAGGTACTATTTAGAATAAGGCCTTTGTGTTCACTAACCCCCCTCCCCCCCCGCCCCCAGCCATTCTCTCTGCTGGCTCACACACACCATGGAAGCAGTGTCTATTGGGAAATAAATGTCTCTGACTACTAGTGCTCACTCACCTCTGACACCATGAGCAAACGACTGTCCTGTCTGGGAGCTGCCACGTCCTAGCACTGATTCCCTCCTCTTCTTTCTCTGTCTCCTCCGACCCTCCTTCTTTTTCCTCTCTTTCCATCTCTCTTCTTTCTACCCTGTCTCTCTCTTTCAATCCCCACTCTGTTCTCTATCTCCAAGCCAGCCTCTTTTTCTACCTCATTCCCGACTTCACCCTTTCTCTCCAAGCCTATACCTAACTCTTTATTTCTCCATCCTCCCACAGCCTCCTCCTTTGGTCTCTCTCAATCCCACTCTCCTCCTCTCTCTCCTTCTCTTTCTCACCTCTATTTTGAACCCTCTACCGGCAGCTGTTTTCTCTGTCCTTCAAAGCACTGCCACCAACTGCAAGTATACATTAAGTTTCACAGTACAACTGTGTTGTAGTCTTGAGCAGGCTAAGTTTTATTTTTTTGCATTTATTATTTACATTTTTTTTTTACATTTTTGGCATTTAGCAGACGCCTTATTCCAAAGCGACTTACAATCAATACATTTGAATACTAAGCATGTGAATCAGCAATCCACCATTCGTTGCAGGAAGAGTAATCTAGCTCGGGCCTGGGGCCACTGATAGAAGAAAAAACCTTCTCCCTATCGCCTTCTACTAAAACTTTTATTATTTTTTTTTTTTTTTTCTGGAGAAACTGAGAAACAGTACAAGGGGGGCAGTAGAAGTTCTTAGGGACACAGTAGAGGGGAAAGCGGGTGTCTTTAGGAGACGTAGTGGTGAGGGTCAGAAGATGTCTCAGGAGGAGCAGTTAAGATGTAACCTGAAGAGATGGGTCTTCAGTCTACGACGGAAGATGGGTAGTGACTCAGCCGTTCTGACGGCCGTGGGGAGCTCATTCCACCAGCGGGGAGCCAGTGTTGTGAAGAGACGTGATCGGGCAGCCCGACTGCTGTGTAGAGGAGGTGGGGCCAGTCGGCCAGCCGAGGTGGAGGAGCGGAGTGAGCGGGCAGGGGTTTGGGTTTATCGATGGCTCTACTGACTGAATGCCTAGTGTGTTTACTGTTTAATAATTGAGAAGGCTTTGTGACAAAAACATTTTTACGTTTTTATTTTATGGTAGCACCTACTATGAATCACCTGGGTGCAATGCATTATGAATCCATTGTAGAGGCCATACAGTAATCCAGGCTGCTCCAGGAGCTACTCTACAATATGCTGTGTATCAGTGTGTATGTGTATGGGTAGGAGTGTGTATGACTATGTGTGTATGTGTAATGAATGAATGAATGAATGGACTTTATTGTCATTGCTACAGTACAGGTACCAAACAACGAAATAAGTGTGTAAGGCTAGGTGTACGCATTGTATAGTTATAAAATCAAAGCCTAATGCCTGTGGAAAACTTTCTTCCAGAGATGTAGCATGACCTGACCAGTAAAAACATTTAGAGATGGCGCTACCTTAACTGTCAGAGGGAGACTGTTCCATAATAATACCCATGAATAATAAAAAGAGCTCAGAGCGGCAGTACTGTTCACCCTAGCCACTGTGCAAGAGTGTACACTGGCTCTAGTATTATGCTCATGCTTGGAGTGCACCATCCCAACTTGACTGCTCAGGAAAGCTGGGGCAGTCCCATTTATGACCCTGGACATAAGTTTCAGCTTGAGCTGTTCAATGCACTGCTCTACTGGAAACATGTTGACTGCTCTAAATTCAGGTACCCCCATATGGGTTCTGGAGGGAGCGTTCAAAATGTAACGGATCATGTTACTCTGATCCCATCAACCTTCTTGATTTGACCCAAATAAAATAGATTTGGTTTTACCGTTTATTGTCAATTAACCACTCCCTTACCAATTCAAGTTCCCTGCTCAAGGCTTCCTCTATCCCCCAGCATCAACATTATTTATATAAATGGCAAACAGCATTAGACCTAGAACACCTTTATTAACATTGAGAAAACTAGACTGAACTCCATCTACTAAAATACATTGAGTCCTATCCTGTAGACCACTGAGTCCTGTCCTTAGAGAGGTCAATACAAAGGCTGCACAATGATGTTTCTTATCCAGGGAGATCACAATGTAATTTATAACTTGGGATGCAGCAGAGATGTCCAGACCTAAAACCATAATTAAACGGAGCACATCAGAGAATCTGTCGTTGAGATAGGGCGGTGATATTCAAGTGAATTCAAGTCGCTGCAATCATCAACTATTATTGAGGAGAGGGAGTACACAGGCTGTCTTCCACACTTTGGGAATAGTACCGGAGTGTGTTAGAAGGCATTGTACAGTAATTGCATTGTGGTTCAAAGAAAGTGCTACCCAATCTTAGTCAAACCAGATTCGACTGCTCAGAGAGTAGGAAGCTGTGAGAAGACCAGCTGTTACCCTTGTAGTTCTTAGGTGGACATTTGCTGATTCACGAGAAAATTCAAGACTCATTAGCTTTGTATTGATTCACGAGCTTCAACAACTCATTAGCTGTGTGTTGCAATGAAGCCTTACTGTTTGTTGGCTAGGGTATAATTGCTGTGGTACCAACAAATTCAGTATTTTAGAATGGCTATGTTTAGAGGAAACTAAAACATAATTGTTGCCTCTGTCTGTGGATTGCCCAACACAAATATTCAGTCCCTCTTTGAGTAAAAAAGGATATTGAAAGATAGAGGGGGCATTATCAAAAACCAAGACTTGTTTATATTTTTGTTTATTTGAAATATTCTATATACAGCATAATGTTTAAATTGTCCCTTGAAGTGAAAGCCTCTATCTTGACTTGATGTGACAGCCTGGCACTGTTCTGTGTAGGCTGTTTAGGCAGTATGGGCCTAATTTAATTAGGTAGGGCTGCTGAACTGTGCTCTGGGTTTAAATGAGGAGTGGTGATCTGTGTGTGTGTGTGTGTGTGTGTGTGTGTGTGTGTGTTTGTGTGTGTGTGTGTGTGTGTGTGTGTGTGTGTGTGTGTGTGTGTGTGTGTGTGTGTGTGTGTGCTTGTGTGCGTGCGTGTGAGCATGTGTGCATGCGTGTGAGTGTGACATTTAGGCGTCAAGCTGGAATTTAATTTCTTCCCTCTTGAGATCTCGACCTCTCATTCTCAGAAACTAAAATCATTTTCTCGGAAGACACCAATATTCCCTAACACCCTGGCCGGTGTCTGCAGTGGCATTGAGATGGAATACAAGTTTTGCATTAGGCACTTGCTGGTTTAACTGAGCATTTTCATTGAAGGTGTGCCATCTCAACCTGTGTGGCTTTGTTGGGAGAGCATAGCACTAGAATGCTTAGGTTGTGGGTTTGTTTCCCACTGAGATCATATACAGTACCAGTCAAAAGTTTAGACACACTTTCCCATGAATGGGGAAGTGTGTCCAAACTTTTGACTGGTACTGTACGTATACAAAAATGTATGCACTACTGCAAGGTTAGTCAGACAGACTATTCAGTCTTTGGCAATACATTTAGTTAGAAGAAATCACATTTAGATAGTAAGACTAAAAAACGAACTAATATAGACCAATATCCATTCTCCCTTTTATTAGCAAGATAGGTATAGTAGGTTTATAATCAAATTACAAATTACCTACATGAAAATAAGATTCTGGAAAAGTTTCAGTCAGGTTTCAGGTCAAATCATAGCACAGAGACTGCTCTCACTAAAAGTTGATCTCAGACTAAACACTGATGCTAATACGTTCTCCGTTCTTGTTCTCTTGGACTTAAGTGCAGCATTCGAGAACAAAGGTCTCTTACATTTTTTTTTCTTCTTTATAGTAGAGAAACTGGGGAAGTGGGGATGAGGAGATCTTTAGGAGGGACAATTAAGATGTAGCCTGAAGAGATGGGTCTTCAATCTACTGCGGAAGATAGTTAGCGACTGCAGTCCTGACAGTAGTGGGCAGTTCGTTCCATCAGATGGGCGCCAGAACAGTGAAAAGTTGTGACCGAGAAGTGTGACTGCTGCACCCACGTAGAGGCAGCAGTGCCAACTGGCCAGCCGAGCAGGAAGAGTGGAGTGGCTGTGCAGGGGTTTGGGGGCTGACCATTGCTTGAAAGTAGGCGAGCACCAGGGTTGCGAGCTGCCACCGGGAGCCAGTGAA
This sequence comes from Nansenia antarctica, assembly GCF_963989245.1. NCBI lineage: Eukaryota > Metazoa > Chordata > Actinopteri > Argentiniformes > Microstomatidae > Nansenia > Nansenia antarctica. The sequence goes on along the minus strand of NC_137692.1, from coordinate 15,189,521 downwards.
GGGTGCGAAGGAGGGGGATGATTATGGGAGAATTTGGGGAGATTGAACACCAGCCGGGCAGGAGTATTCTGCATAAGCTGCAATGGTCTGATGGCAGAGGCGGGGAGCCCGGCCAGGAGTGCGTTGCAGTAGTCAAGGCGGGAGATCAGTGCCTGGACCAAGAGTTATGCTGCTTCTCTGGTGAGGTATGGACTCCTATCCTCCTGAGGTTGGAGAGGAAGAGAACCTCATCAATCGTCTTCAAAACTGGGTTAGTCTCTCAGATTGCTTTCTAAGCTGGTTCCGTACCATGTATTACAGGGAGAAAGGTTTATCTCAGTCTTGGAGATCATGTATCAGATGAGTATGATATATGTTTTGGTGTTGCCAAAGGAAGTTGCATCGGCCCCTCTTAGTATTCTCACTGTATATGCTACCGCTTGACGATATTATCAGAGCACACACTGTGAACTTCCATAGCTATGGGGATGATACCCAATTATACATCTCTGTTGAACCAAATACTAATGCTGTATGCTATATGCTCCCTCACTAACGATCTATCAGCTTCTCAATAAATGGATGAACGATACGTTTTTAAAGCTGAATGAGGACAAAACTGAAATCCTCTTACTTGGCCTCAAAAACAAACGCTTTTTATGCTTTTAAACAGCCTTGGGAATATAACTCCCTTGATTAAGTCAGAGATTACGGGCCCTATTATGCACTTCTTAACTTGCCGTCTTAAGTCTTAATTAAGACTAGTGTTGTTCCGATACCGATACTAGTATCGGCATGGCCACCGATACTTACAAAAATGCTGGTATCGGTATCGGCGAGTACTAACAAATAATAACTCCCGATACCACGTTGCGTTTTTCTCAGCTTGTCTGTAACCTGACACCGCCTTCCTAACAGACATGCGCAGACATGCCCAGGCATGCTCCTCCCAGAGCAGCTGCTCTCAACCAATGGCGTGGCAGCTTTCGTTTTCACTTTTCACTATCGCGGAAAAACAAACACGCATGCTGTAGAGGTGTAGTGAGGAAAACATGTCGGCGGTTTGGAGATATTTCAAGGTGGATAGTCCGGTGTGTACAACGGCTAAATGCACAATTTGCGGTCTCAATGTGTCGAGGGGTGGCACTAAAGCTGCCAGTTTCAATACTAGCAACTTAATTAAGCATTTAAAGCTAAAACATATTAAAGAGCACGACGAGTTTCTGTCATCTACTGCAGCGACAGCGAGCAAGAGAACGGATGGACAAAACAACAAATGCTGAGTAGCGCATTCCATAAAAAGGACCAGTGGGACGCGACGAGTGAAATGGCAAGAAAGATGACTGAGAAAATGTCTGAAATGATTGTGCTCTGTGACCTGCCCCTCTCCTTTGTTGACAATGTGGGATTCCGCCTTTTTATGGCTCACGCGGTACTCACGCGGTAAATGTTTAAATGCGGTAAATGCGGTACTCACGCGGTAAATGTTTACTTGCTGTTGCACTACTACTACGACTGTTTTATATCTTAAAGTTATTTTGTTTGTAAATGTTCACTTGCTGTTGCACTACTACTACGACTGTTTTATATCTTAAATGGATATTGCACTGATTGGCATCTGTGAGAGCCACATTTCAGGTTTTATAAGGGGTTGATTTTCTTGTCACCATACCAGGTAGACAATAAAAAAAAGTTCTATAGCATTCACTCTCTGTTGGTATTTTTTCCTGTTTTAAAAAGGTTTTGAGCAGTGCCAGACTAAGTGTTAGCAATAATTTTACATCGAGGTGAGTATGCGGCTCAAAAAACATTTTTTTTTTTTTTTTTTCCAAACGCCGTGGTATCGGATCGGTACTCGGTATCGGCAAGTACTGCACGGTCAGGTATCGGTATCGGTATCGGGATCAAAAAATGGTATCGGAACAACACTAATTAAGACGCACCGCCAGGTTAAGACCTACCGCCACCCTTATTATGCGCTTCATACGAGCTACTGCTATTATGCAGGTGTCCCTAGGCGCCCACACATAAGACGTAAGACTCCCGTGCATATATTACTCATTGTGGGAGTGTTCATATGTTAATGAAGTGCGTTAGGCGCCCCTGCTATTATGCGATCTGACTTTGCGCCTAGCACTAAGAAGTGGTTTGAAAAGTTCTTAGGCGCTAGACTTTTCATGCACGTTTTCAAACACGGCCGCTGCTACTTCTTCCCACGCCTGTTTCACCACCTCGGCTCGGGGAGGATTTCGCGCCGTTCCAAAGATTGCGAACTGACGAGCCTTGACCTCATGCACGAGCTTGTTACTTTCTTCTGCAGAGAAGCGCGCTGACCTCCTTCTTAGGACTTCCATAATAGCATAGCGCTAAAGACTCAACGCAGCCGGTTCTTAAAGGGAATGGCACCTGGCACGCTGATTGGGTTGATTGAGAAGACGCCCAAAACACACCCATGACTAATTTCTGGGCTTAGCGCCGGGTCTTAGGCGCCCACTACCGCACGCATAATAGCAAAGTGGCCTTGACCACGCCTCCACGTCTTAAGTTTAGATCTACCGCCTCGTCTTATTGCTTAAGACTTATGAAGTGCATAATAGGGCCCTACAAGTCTTAAAAAGGGCCGGTTTCACAGACATGGCTTAAGCCTAGTCCTGGACTAAATCACACTTTCAATGTAAAACCTCCATTGAAGATGCTTTTTAGTCCAGGATTAGGCTTAGGCCATGTCTGAGCAACCGGCCCTTGGTGTTATCCTAGACCCTGATCTGATTTTAATTCCCATATTAGCAAGGTGACCAAGACAGCCTTTTTTCATCTGAGAAACATTGCCATGGTGTGGCAATTTTTTTTTTAACTCAGTGGGATTCTAAAAAACCTGAGAGCATACTCCAGTCTTATCTGCTCTGCACTGGCTCCCTCTATCATTTAGAATCGACTTCAAAGTTCTTCTTAAAGCACTAAATGGGCTGGGACCAGCCTACCTTACTGACTCGCTTGACAACCTATACGCCCTCAAAAGCACTCAGGTCCTCTACTGCTGGTTTGTTGGAGGTTACTATCAAAACCCAAAAGAAAGTTGATGGTTGATGGTTGATGATCCTGCATTTATTAATTAGGGAAAGAATGTTTGGAGAAAAAAGGGTGAAGCATTTCTAGAGAAGAACACCTTGCCAACTGTTAAGCATGGAGGTGGATCCATTATGCTTTGGGGTTGTGTAGCAGCTGGGGGCACAGGCAATGTTGTGCAGGTGGAAGGAAGAATGGATTCCACCAAATATCAAGACATTCTAGAGGATAATGTTCGAAGGTCAGTCCAGAATTTGAAGTTGAAGAGAGGTGACAATGACCAAGACAATGACCCGATGCATACCTCAAAATCAACCATGAAGAACCTCCAGGAAAGACGGATGAAGGTTTTGGAATGGCCATCACAGTCCCCAGACTTTAATATTACTGAAAATCTGTGGAGAGATCTCAAACATGCCGTGCATGCAAGAAGGCCGAATAATATTTCGGAGCTAGAGGTGTTCTGCCAGGAAGAGTGGGGAAACATTCCAAAAACAAGAATTGAAAGACTCTTAGCTGGTTACAGGAAGGGTTTGCAAGCTGTTATAGTTGCCCGAGGAGGAGTTATAAAGCACTAGCTGACAGGGTTCCCAAACTTTTGCACAAGGCCTTTTTCCTTGTTTTATTATTTTTAAACTGTAAAAAGTTTAAAAATAAATAAATATTAATCTTGCTTTAAAATTTGATGAAATGTGCCATGTTTAACTTTGTAGCATTTAGAGGTTAGGTTTGCTTCTTTTCACTAAGATATTAATTGTAAAAGGCATTTTGACAAGGGGTGCCCACATTCTTGCACCCCACTGTATATAAAAAAAGATGATGATGATGATTATTATTATTATCATCATCATCAAAACTGTTTTGTTTTGTTATTATCAAAACTAACCCTAACAACAAAACAGCTAACCACCACACACACACATAGAAAATGAGCTGCCAGCCCACAAAAGTATTCAGAGATGTACACGCATGGGTCACCAACAGGCGGCCCGCGGGCCAGATGCGGCCCACCAAAGCTTTCCATCGGGCCCGCCGAATATTCACGTTTTTACTGAGGGAATGAGGGAAATACCGTTTAGAACATATATCATAGATTCATATAGTTCTTACAATGCAGGAGGAGTCAGACCTACCTCATTCACAAAGCTGCAGCCTTGCTT
>NC_137692.1:15177816-15180316 GCF_963989245.1 Nansenia antarctica | reverse complement strand
CAGGCCTAACAGTCAGTGTAGGGTTAGGGTTTTTTCTTAGTTCAATACTTTTTTCCTGTTTCATTCCACTTTATTACACATAACTTTATTTACATATGGACTTTAATGTTTAGGTTTTCTGTCTGGATTTTTTTGTTAATACCAAAGCAAATTTCACTTGAATAGGCTCTTTGGAAATACATTTACTGGACAAAATGTATGTGTTCAATATTTATTTCCCCCACTTCCCCAACCGTTATCTATCTAACATTAGTTACATATCTTAAGGCTGATTTGTGCATGATAGTCATGCATTTTTACATACCTTGAGTTCATGAGCTGATGAAGAACAGGTGTGAAGACAGAGCAGGAGATGATGATGAGACTGGATTGCTGGAGCCTGGCCATGCCCACACACAAACACAGACCGGCTGTGTTCGAAATGGCATACTAGCATACTGCATACTGCATAATGAGTATACTGCATAATGAGTATACTGCATACTGCCTACTAAATTCACAATAAGTATGCCAATCCCAGCCGACCGTTCACACTGCAGTATGCATCTTAGTATGCATTTCGCACTGGCTGGCAGTGTGGATTTTAAATCCTCCATTTAAAACCTCCATGGGCTAAAAGCTGTAATTCTGGCTCTACAAGTGTTAACATGTCATTTTATGTTTGGGGTTATATTAAGGTTTAATATGTTTTCAGGCGAGAAAGTAACCATGTATATTCCCAAAATGTGGCCAGTTTATCAAAATAACCTGTTTATATATCTGATCTGATGTTTTATTTCCCACTTCTGTTCGCTAGCTACATTACGTTGCTTAGATACTTTCACTGCGGGGTTTGACAGAAACGTTGCAACATAATAGCTAAACAAGTTGTAAAATGATTTGGGGGCCAATATCTTTAGCTAGCTAAAGTAACTAGCTTACTATATTGTTGTCTTAGCAGTTGGTAAAAGAACAGGATTCAAATGAATATATATGAACAATAACGTATCGTGGGCTTGCTACAGCAAGCACAATACAACCCAACTTGTTCCATCTGAAGCTACAATACTGGGACCATTCGTGACTGGGCTACAGGCAGTCAAATACTAGGCGAACATGTGTGTAAGACACAAATAAACTTGGATTATATGCATTTCAAGTGGCATCTTTGTAATCATGACGACGTAGTAATGTCTAAGAATGCATTTCACCATGTAAATTCCCCAAATAGTGAAAATACCACCACTCATCCCGTCCGTGATCAGACTTAGCTGGGGTGCTGCAGCTGAAGAGTATCAAATAGAGTGAAAAAAAAAGCAGCATCTGCACACTCAAATCTGTGCAAAAAAATGATGTTTATTGTGAGCTTTCGGTCTCCAGGCTGAAGTAAAGTGACGTCCCAGACACTGATGATGGACGTTGGACGCAGATTCTTGGTCTTTAGCGCATTAGAAGCCTTATCCTGAGTGTGTGTTTGTGTGTGTGTGTGTGTGTGTGTGTGTGTGTGTGTGTGTGTGTGTGTGCGTGCGTGGGGTCACCCTGCTCTGACCCCAGTCTTAATGTGCTGCCTGTAGGGTGAGTGATGGGTCGGGTTAATATTTAATGGTAAAGCACTTCTAATGGCCGAATAAATCAGCCTTCAGGTTACATAGAGGTTTGCCCTCCTCATTCTGCTGAGCACAGGTTCACACACACACACACACACACACACACACACACACACACACACACACACACACACATGTACATGTATAAAGTAACAGCAATGGCTATTTTCTCCTTTCGTCTTCCAGCTTTGATGCCTCCTGACCACGGCACGTCTGGACCGTAGACGCTGCTGGGAGACCAGAGACGCTCCTAAGAGACAGAGAGAAGGAAGAAAGAAAACATGGTGACACAACACCTTAGTCTTGGAATGTGAACAAGAGACTGATTCTCCCCATTCCAGCTGCTATGCACCTCAAAGACTCAAATGTGATTTTTTCTTACAAGCAAAACCAGACATCCCATGATTGCCAAATGAGAATGAAGTGAGATATGGAATTCTCTCTGTTGCTAACAAAATATTCCTACCTCCTTCAATACAGAAAACCATTGGAACAAATACAAAATGACTTGGCCCTTTACAGTCTAATACATGCTCCCCTTTTGGGGACATAGCCAGGCCATAATACTCTCCTCCTCTCGCAGCCTTGTGGATGGTCCACCCCTACTGATAGTGTTACCGTAAACCTTGTGTTCATGTTCAACTGAGATTGCATTATGTATACGCATCACAAACAAATACAATCACACAAAACACAATTTTTGGCGGAAGAACTTAAAAAGAGCATACTGTTACATCTGCTTAGTTTTCTAAGTATATGACAATTACAGTCATTATTTTGGACGTACTGGTATAATTATATCTACGCACGCACACGCGTGCACACATACACACACACACACACGTACACACATACACACAATATGTACCTCTCCTCCCTGTGATTGTTATGGTTTTGGTGGCAGAAACTATAAT